>NC_045436.1:80915020-81010369 GCF_002776525.5 Piliocolobus tephrosceles | reverse complement strand
CACACACACACACACACACACACACACACACACACACACACACACACTGGCATTTGAAAGGGAAGAGAGAGGAATTAGTGTCAATTAATTCTTTGAAATGAAATGTATATCATTGCTTCAGATGACTTGGGATACTGGTTTGTGTGATGTGATGTAAGAAGAGGGAACTCTTTAAGCCATACAAAAACTAGATCTTAAGTGATTTGAAATGTGCAGGGGTTATAAATCTTGTACTCCATTTATTTACAGATTAGTCATATTAGATGTAAATCTATTTAGCAGGGAAAGTATAAGCAATTTATCTTTAATGGAAAGGCTGGTTGGGAGGCCATAATCTCCTTTCTACTACTTCATAAGATATGATTAAGGGAAAGCAAATGAAATATAATAATTATTTAAACATAATCCTTTATGTCAAAATTAATATTGCATGAATTTTGAATTCTATATTTACCTGAAAGAAACCTGTAAAATCTCTGTGCTGTGGGACGTTTCAGATTTTAGTACAGTGAGGTGTGAAACAATAGTACAGGTAGAGGGTTAGAATCCTTGTCTCCCATCAGTATTTGGGTTTGTGTTTGTGTGGTTTTCTTGCTGTTGTTAGAAACAATATGTTTCTTCAGAAGATGCCAAAAGAACTTGCTTTAGCAAGTTGACATCTATTGATGAATAAGTATGACATTTTAATCCCCATATTTTAAATGATGTTTGGTTACTATTTATTTAAAAGCAACTGAATAAAAACATCTTCAGCTATCCAGATTCCAATCTGTACAGATGACTAATCATGTGGAAGATTTGAACATAAAGGTTCTAGTGAAAAATAAAAATTAAAACAAAAAAATGTAGTTGCTCCCAGATTAGAAAGTACAGAATGTTTTCTGTGCCTTTTAGATATGGGTAACTATGACATTGAAAACAATGGTAACCATGGCAAATGCACCTTACAAAATAAATAAGTGGGGGGAAAAGACATGGGGGTGAGGAGTAGGAAGGAGTTGGAGTAGTAACAGCTTGGTGAGTAAATAAATATTTAAACTTCATGCTTTGTTACTTGTGTAGTCATGAGATTTGCAGAGTTATGTTTTATATTACATTTTTAGTTGGTATCTTGTTTATCTTGTGTTAAATAATCTGTTAAGCCAAATTTAAGTACTATTCAGAAACAAGCAAGTTACAAGCTTTGTGGGTGTTAATGTCTTCGTATGTAAAAAAACCCAGGATATTGCATTAGATATATCCTAAGGTTTTTCCAAGCTCTTAAATTCCATGATTCTGTGACCCAGGAGGTGTCCGGGAGTCCTGTGAGTAAACTTTTAAGTTTTGAAGTAACATTAACTCCAAGACTTGAAACCCTTGAAATTGCCCAGAAATCCTATACAAGATTTTCAGAAAGTTACCATTATACTTCCTGATTACGCTTATGGATACAAATATAAAGCAAACAAAAAACAAAGACACATAAAACAAACCCTGATCCTAGCAGTTTAAGAAAAGAGGAAATTTCTTAGAAGGTTCTGGGGGATCATTGTCCAGTAGAACTTTCTGTGATGAGGAAAATGTTTAGAGAATCTGAGCTATCCAGCATGGTAGTCAATAGTCATATGGGACTATTTAGCACTTGAAATATGTCTGGTTCAGCTACAAGACTGGATTTTACATTTTATTTAGTTTTAATTAATTTAAATGTAAACTTTTAGGATTTAAAGGAATCCTGGGAGTAACTGAAACATCAGTCTTGCAAAGAGTAGGAAGAAACCAGGGTGGCCGTAGAGACTAAGGACTGCTTTTGAAGCAGTAGTGGTGGGTTCTTCAGAGTCATACCATGACTTAGTTATTAGTGGTACCCAACCTGGATTTATCAGATAACAATGGCATCTTCCAGGGAGAGAAAATCTGATTGTCTTTACATGGGTTTGGTGTCTACCCTTCTAATCAATCAACTGTAGGTTGGGTTGCAGAATGGTTGTGTACATGCCGGAGTGTTGACAGTTCCCAGGGAAGGAGGAAGTGGAGCCAGGCAGCAGTCTTAAGAGTGGTTTGCCACATTACTTAAGAGAAATATGTTTTTCTCTGCGAGCGCTGATTTTTCTAACTTTAAAATACTCTTATTTTGTTAATTTACTTGTATTGCACCTGACTTATTTACCTTTTTTATTGCTAATTTAAAATAATACCAGTCCATGTTGAGTAAAATTTTAGTAACTTGAGAGACTAATGATTTATAACATTGTGTAGAAGGAAATCAAAGAACATTATAGCCAAAAGCAACAATATGAGCCATGCTGGACAATGCTCTTTTTTTACAGAGAATATTGATACCAAGGCTTAGATGTTTTGCTATTTCAAGTTACAGAATTATTTGCCACATTAGGGGTAGATACTTACTTTAATCTGAACCTATGTTGTTAACCAGCTACATGTTAAAACCAAGTGTTTGAAAACCATCTTTTTGAAATTTGACGCTTTCCTGTAAATTATTATTTTCCTGTCAAGTGGTAATACTAATAATTTGTGAGAAAACTGAGTAGTGCAGGTTTTGATTTTCAAGGGTTTTTTGTTTTGTTTTACATTTTTAAAGCACAAAGAAAGAGCTTTGAGAATGTGTTAATTGTGTTATGTGAACCTGTAAAATTAACCTAATGTAAATGACGAATTAATGGGTGCAGCACACCAACATGGCGCATGTATACATATGTAACAAACCTGCATGTTGTACACATGTACCCTAGAACTTAAAGTATAATAAAAAAATTAACTCTTATTATTTAATACATTTGAACCAGATAATACTTGACCCAGATAAGTGAAGGATAGATAGAAAGGAAAAGCATTCACTTAAAATGATTGCTTATTTTATCAGTTAGATTTCAAATTAGAGTTGGATGAGCTGTTTTAAAAGTCCATGCTAAATGTGTTGTGGACTGCCCCGGAAACAGGTTTTCCTCCTCTGTGTAAATCAGCCATGTTTCTGTGGTGTGAGGTGGGTGGGAGCCTTGCTTTACTTCCTGCATCTCAGCAGGCTCAGGAAGGGAAGCTTGCTAGGTGTTAAAGCACCCACATGCATTATGTTAAATTAATTCTACCCCAGTCTTTGGACATCTATTGACAATAGTATTATTTGGGTTGCAAAATCAACAAGTTAATAGACCAACGAAGAAATGGGGAAGAACCCAGAATGAGTGTGAGTCAGACACTACCTTGACACGGGAAGGCAGGACTAGAAGCCCTGAGATTGGTCAGATCCAAGGAATATGCTGACTGCACTGTTATTTAAAACAGGCCACTGGGAATTCGGGACCTGATTGTCCATGTCTTACCAACTTAAAGCAGTCTTCTGGGAAGAGGTCTGGACCTGTATCTAACATGAATTCTAGTGTGGTCTGCCCATCACATTTCACTCATCTAATCTCCTTTGTCATTCTTCTGGTTTTCATAGATAGGATAGAAAAACTAGTTTTTTTTCTGTTGCCACTTAGCTCTTGGCTGCAGGGGCCTCTAGGTGGGTGTGAAGTGGTTATCAAGACTTTGTTAAAAACACTTCTCCTCAAAATTGGCCTTAGCTGTCAAGCCAGATTTAAAATGATTTTGGTAGTGGATTATCTAAGCTCATATAGAATAACTGTAAGTCACTTTCAAACTTGCCATAGATGAGAAGATAATATATTCTCATTTTCTGGACTAGCTTTTCCCAGGAAAAGGTCTGGGGTGGAGGGATATCAAATATCAATTTTTATAGATATGGAAAGCTCCATGAATGTGCACTTATAGGCCCCCTGAGGTCTAATTGAATGCATGTTGAATGCAAATTCTTCTGTTTTCCTCCCCAGGTTTGTCATTTGGGAACTAGTACAGGAAGTTGATTAATTTAGGAAGGATGCTTTTTTCACTATGTAAAATTAAAGTGAAATTATGGAAGAACCTAGTTTGTTTTCTTACTTGAGTTGGATGCTGTTTAACCACTTTCTTATTACATTTGATTGACTTACTTGAGTTGGATGCTGGATGTTTAACCACTTTTTCATTACATTTGATTTACTTAAAAACCATCTGTATCATAACCTAAATAACTTAAAAATTTCAGAAAGTTGTGGCAAATTTTTTGATACATTCTCATTCATAGCCAACTCAGTTATATTAATTTTTTATACAAATCAATTATACTGTAATCCATACACATTAAATTTCACTTAAACCAAAGAAGAACCAAGACTTCTTTACTGGATCTCACCCCGTTAGCTATTTAAGAGCATTGCCCCAGCAAGTCCTCTTTTCTGCATCAGCATTTTCTACTGTTTGTTGGATCATACTCATTAGCAGAAGATGCCATAGTTTTGACTGTCTTGAAATAATAAACCTTCTCATGAGCCCATGTTCTTATCCAGCTACTGCTGCACTTCTCTTCAGATCAAAACTCTCCAAAAGAGTTATCTGCGTTCACTGTCTCAAATTGCTCCTCTCCTGTTCTTCCTTGAACCCTCTCCAAAACTTTTCCTCCTTCACTGCTTCAGAGCCTGCTTTTGTCAGAGTCTCCAATAACTTCAGTGTTGTCAAGTCTAATAGCAGGCTCATCTGATTTGACTTAACATAGCATTTAACACAACTGATCACACTGTCTCTCCCAGAACACATTCTTCTCTGGAGTACTTGGACATCACATGCCCTTAGTTCTCCTCCTGCATCATAGGCTTTTCACTCTCAGTCATGTTTTTTCCCCCTATTTCTTCATTTCTTCATCCTCTAACCATTTAACCATTGGATGCCCCCTTCTCTTTTCTATATAATGCACTTGTGGAGTGAGCTCAAACGTTCCTCTTTCATGTATGGCACTGATGGTTTCCAGTTTTTTTTTTTTTTTTTTTTTTTTGGAGATGGAGTCTGGCTCTGTCACCCAGGCTGGAGTGCAGTGAGGTGATCTTAACTTACTGCAACCTCCACCTCCTGGGTTCAAGTGATTCTCCAGCTTCAGCCTCCCAAGTAGCTGGAACTACAGGTGCATGCCACCACGCCTGGCTAATTTTTGTATTTTTAGTAGAGATGGGACTTCGCCATGTTGGCCAGGCTGGTCCCGAACTCCTGACCTCAGGTGATCCACCCGCCTCAGCCTCCTACAGTGCTGGGATTACATGTGTGAGCCACCGCGCCCGGTTCGTTTCCAGTTTTTTTTATCTACAGTTTGAATCTTTCCTCAGTGCCTCTAGTCTCATATATACAAATACCTGCTTAACACTTTCACTTGTCTGTCTAAATTAACTTGTCCACACTCAGACTCTTGCTTTTCCTTGTTCTTTCTGACCAGTAACAGTGGCCTTCTTGATATTTATTTAAAAAAGAAAACAGATTCACAGCTCAAGGACTTTATATTTGCTATTACCTCTGTTTGCCATGCTTTTTTCCCAGATACCCACATGGCTTATCTCCCCACCTCCTCAAATATTACCATTCTCAATCCAGCTACTGTTTCTTCTTAATTTTCTCTCTAATGCTTATTTGACATGCCGTACATTTGTCTGTTTAGTGCTTTACATTCCAAGAATATATGCTCTAAGAGGGCAGTGACTTGTCCATTTTATTCACGAATGTATTCTCATTTCTTACTATAGTGCCTGGTCCATAGTAAGTGCTCAATTAATATATATTGAGGTAAAAGACTACATGAATATTACTACCATGATGATGTTAGAGTTGATTTCAGTTCCAGGAACTGAAAATGTGAAGTGCTTCAGTCAATTTCTCCTTTGAAACTTCACTTTAGATAACTTACTTCTTTGGGGAGAACAGCAGCCCCTTATTCTTAAAGGAAGATTGCCATTCTGTGCCTTTTTCTTCTGCAGCCGTCTCTGAGCAAATTGTTCATTCTAGCTTCTTCTTGGAATGAGTCTCTTCTCTGAACTTCTCTTGGCTCTTTCCTCTTTCAGCTTGGCTTCTGTTCACGGAGCTTAGTTCTGCTTCCTGACCTCACAGAGCTTGCCCTTTTTATAGTAAAAAGCCTGTGGTGATGTCATTGGCTCAGCTGCTTTCAATCAGGCTGCTCAGTTGAAGCTGATGAATGACTCTGCAAGTTATCTTTTGGAGGGCTATACTTATTCTGATACAAAATACGCAGTTATATACAGCATTAACCATTTAGCAATTATCCCATGCGAATGAGTCATGGGAATGCTTTTCCCCACTCTTTACTAACGGAAATTCTAATCGATCATTGGCTGCCCCACAAGCACAGCAGAGTCAGGTATCTGATGTTGGTCAGCTGCTTACTGGCTCTTACTCTGCTTCTACCCCTCTAGGACCTCCTGCAGCCTTTCTCTTGCCTGTTGCTTTATTCTGCTTTCTGAATGTCCTTCCTTAGATCCTTAATTAAGCTACCCCAAAGTCATTTCTCACCTTGAACCTCTGCCTCACTGTTACTCATCCATTTGCTGCTCTTGGATCACACATTTTTTTTTTTAACCTTGCCATTTGTAAAATGTAATTGAATTCTGTGTGTGGCTACTCTTTCTTTTTGAATTATAGACCTTCATCTTTACTATTAATCCTGTAACAATTGCTATTTTTGATTTTTTTTCAGTGAGAAGGTGATTGGTTTGTGATTTATTTTTGGTAATTTTATGCTTCTAAGTCTGATGCAAGACATTTTAATTATATTTTTTAGTTTGGAAGAGAAAGGCTTTATTGGGAAATTTCTCGGTTTTCATAAAACAAATCTGTCATATTTAAAAATGGACCTGCATAGAGTATAGTGTGTATGAAAAGTAGTGGCTACAGAATACTTGTAGTTAAAGCTCAGAAAGCTTTGATAGCCAGTGGCGCAAAGGGGGCCAGATGTCCACGGGGGTGATTGTTTAAAGGGATGGTGGAGGGGTAGGGAAAATGTAAAGTGAATGTGTAGAATGAAGGGGCGCTTATGACCAGGGTGAACTTCTAATTTATTGTCTAAATCAGGATGCTTTGAAGATGAAAGTTGTAACAGACATAAGCTGGGGCTGCCCACGCACACCCTACCTATATATAACATTGCCAACACACCTCAGAATTATGGGTAGGTCTGGTTGGCCTTCATGTTCAGTTGTTTTTCAGGACGCAATGAAGCTAATATTCCCCCTCTGTGGTATCAACAGTCTGCTTTAGAGCAGAGCAAGAGTCTCAGGAAATACAGTTTAAGAGCTCCAAGGTCAATATGGGGAGGTCTGTTTCTGAGCAGCAGCTCTTTCTAAGCCACTGCACGTGGGAAGGTGGTAGAGGGAGTGATGAGGAGGGGATCAGGTATCTTTGGGGCAGTTAATGGACCTAATTCTGAGGGTTAGAGCGGGGCAAAATTTGGGGTAATGGGCTAATAGCAGAGGACTGACAAATGACAGGTAGACTAAGCAATCTTTAAATAAAATTGAATATATTTTAAAGACATGCTTACCTCATAAGCTTATAATTAAACTGAATATGGCAAAGTAACTGCAATGTTAAGTTTATTTCATAACATTAAATTTAAAAGTCATAGTTAAAATAACTGTTCTTAATTTTTTTTTTTTGTACTAATGGCTTTTAAAATTTCGTTTTTTATGTTTGTTGCCAGAATTAAGAAGTGACCCTTTCTCTATATAAAGCAAATGGAGTTTTATATGCTAGATTCAATGTTGTGAACTGGGGAAAATACCTGGTTTTATGTAGGTTTTAAGAAAAATCAGGACTGATCCTAGCAAGATTAGGAAGGGGATTTATAAGACTATAATATAGTCACTATCTTAGTGTTATGACTTACTGCTTTCGTTTTCATGGAAATTTCTCCTGAAGAACATTGTGAATCCCTGGTATGGACAGAATTCTGAACACTCTTAGACCACTGACAAAGTAGAAAACCCTGTTTGCAGCCGACAGGGTCTGTGATCTTCCCATAGTAGGTAAACTTGATTTGGCTTAGGTTTGTCCCTGGAAAATGAAAAAGCCAATGTACATTTATAGATTGATTTAAATTTTGGTGAGCATTTTTGCCAGGCTATATAAATTTAGAGAAATAATGGCTGATATTTTTGTCTAACAGGAATTGCAGGCATGCGTGAGTTGAATATGCAAGATGGACCTCTGTGGAGACAAGAACCATTGGAAACTTTTGCTTACCATGTTATCTAAATATTCATAAGTAAATGCAAATAGAAAAGCAATTTCTGTCAAATTAGGACATTTAAACAAATCAAGTGTTAACTTTGTTATTAAATTTTAAAAATGCATTTTTTGATATTTACCTAAATGAATTGGAAATGTAGGTTTACGCAAAAACCCATGCACAAATGTCCACAGCAGCTTTATTTTTAATTTCCAAATAACCAAGATGTCTTTCAATAAGTGAATGGATAGATAAACTGTGGTACATCTATGTACCACATATGATGAGGTATTATTCAGAGAGAGAAAGAAATGAAGTATCAAGCCACATAGAAATGGAGAAAACTTAGATGTCAGTTGCTAAATGAAAGAAGTGAATTTGAAAAGGCTGTGTATGATTCCATCTATATGATATTATGGAAAAGGCAAAAATATGGTGACAGTGAAAAGGTCAGTGAATCCCAGGGCGAGTGGGTAGATCTGGGGAGCAAGAGGGATGAATAGGTGGAGCACAGGGGACTTTTAGGACCTGAAAATACCCTGTATCATACCATAATGCTGGATAGATGTCATTATACATTTGTTGAAATCTGTAGAATGTATAACACAAAGAATGAACCTCAATATAAACCGTGGGCTTTAGTTAATAATAACGTATCAATGCTGGCTCAGCAATTTCAACAAATATACCATACTTTAATAATAGGCGAAAGATGTTAATAATAGGCGAAACTGTGTGGGAGGTAAAGGGGTAAATGGGAACTCTGTACTTACCATTCAGTGTTTTTCCTCTAAATCTGAAACTGTTCTAAACAACATATTTTATTTTAATATGGTAAACCTGCAAGGGCAAACCCTGTTTCCTGTACATAGTGGATGTCTGATAAATACATGGTACATGAATGCATGATGGGATGAGTGAAGAAATGAATTGGGTGATAATGTATGTGAAAGTACCATGTAACCAAACGCCTTACAAATGGTGGGTGGGGGGGAGGGGGAAGCTAGTAAGAAAAAAATGGAAAACAAATCATGAAAAACATTCATTGTAAAAGTTTGAGAAGGCATAAGAGGAATTTGAACTAAAGACTGAAACTATTTTTAAACTGTTTAATTTTCAGAAAACAATAATTAGTATAGTTTTTATTAAATAAATAGTTGATACCTATGCTTTCAGAGTCTGTGAATTAGAGACACCCTCTTGACACAAGTTACTTCTCATATTAATTTGGTTTTGTTTTAGAGGCTTCAGGTCAGACGTTTCAGAGGGGGCCCTTCTCTAAAGGTGTTTTTTGTTTCCTTCATTGCTTAATATGGGCAGGTTTCTGCAATCTTGATACAAAACCTTGATTAGGCCAGGAGTGGTGATTCAAACCTGTAATCCTAGTGCTTTGGGAAGCTGAGGCAGGAGGATTGCTTGATGCCCGGAGTTCGGGACCAGCCTGGGCAACATAGTCAAATCTTATCTGTACAAAGAAATTAGAAAAATTAGCTGGGCGTGGTGGCGCACCTTTAGTCTCAGCTATGCGGGAGGCTGAGGCAGGAGAATTTCTTGGGCTCTCGAGTTCCAGGCTGCAGTGAACTGTGATTTCCACAGTACTCCAGTCTGGGCAACAGAGCTGGACCCTGTCTCAAAAAAACAAAAACAAAAACAAACAAAAAACAAAGAAAACACACACAGAAAACAAAAAGCAAAAAAACATCACCACCCCAAAACAAACAAAAAAGATGTAAATGTGACCTTGCACATAACAAGCTTCCAGCCAAGAAGATTGAAAAGCAATTAAAACAAATAGAGGAATAGGTAGACTATCATTTGCTTAGTATTTTATAATTTTGAGTCTTTGGTCTGAAGAAAATGTGACCTTTGTTAAGTTTTTGATAAATATGAGAATGACCTTGATTCTTTAATTTTATCTTCAGTAATGTTAAAAGTGCAAGTATGTTGAAGTTATTTGTTGTTTTTCTCAGATAAGCCTTATGTATTTGAAAACAATTGGGAATGATTTCTGTTAGGTAGTAGTATAATTTTCCTAGCCTTATATCTTTTATGCAGTGCTCTCAAGGAACATGGGTGGGGCAAGGTTATATAATACTGGCAACTGTGTTTCTTAAGGATTTGACATGAAAGAAAGTATAACTTTCCATAGGCGATTACAGATAAGAACATAGTACTGTGAGAATACATAGGAAAGGTGCTTACCTGCAGCCCTGAGGATCAGTGAAGGTGCTTTATGAGAAGTGACAAGTGAACCAGGACCTGAGATATGGGTGGCAGTTAACGAAATAAGTTAGTGAGAGAAGGGATGTGAAAGTAAAGGAATAGTCACTACAGAAGCTTGGAGTCAGGGCTGCAGAGAGTTTAGAGATCAGAAAGATGCTCTTCGTGGCCAGAATATATATCGTTAAGTATGAGGTTTATGAGGAAATAATGAGGCTAATGAGGAAGTAGGGTCAGTGAAAGACTTTCAGCCATGTTAAATAATTAACTTGTGGAGCCCAGTCACTGAAAATGATTCAGTTTCATTTTTGAACTTTTGAACATTTTGCGATTAATAAAAAAGACATCAATTATTGCTTATTAAAGGCTTTCAATGCTATTATTCACACGGTTTATCTCATATGAATTGTTTTATTGCTTCAAGTGTCTTGGATTATAAGAAGGCACCTGTTAGGTTTGTATTGATCTAAATGTAATTTCACTTGAGCTTGATTATTGCTATTTATGAAATTAAACATTAAATGAGTTACATATACTAGATTTGTGGGAAGGAAGGCTTTCTTTAAAGGCAGACTAAACTCCCAAAGATTTACTAATGTGGACAACATGTCTTTTTTTTTTTCCTACAGAAATAAAAAAATATGTAATCCATGATTTTCCTACCATAATATGGTACATAGAAGAAAAGATTTTTGTAAAAAAGAACGGGAGTATTTGTGAACTCTGGAAGAATCTCATGTTGAAGAAGAAATTGTGAAATCAGAATGTAGTGTGGGTTTAGTATTTTCTGTACAGAATATGTTTGCCCTGTATTATTAAATAATTCACAGATCTTTGATCTGATTAATTGAAATAAAATAATTGAAGATTTGTTAATTTTGGATGTTGTAGCCAATTAACAGCTGAAATATCCTTCAATACTAATTGAGTAAAGACTCAAAATAATTTGAGACGTGAACATATTTTCTCATCTATGTTATGTTCTCCTTTATGTATTTATTTTTGAGACGGAGTCTTGCTCTGTCGCCTACGCTGGAGTGCAGTGGCGCAATCTCGCAATCTTGGCTCACTATAACCTCTGCCTCCTGGGTTCAAGCGATTCTCCTGCCTCAGCTTCCCGAGTAGCTGGGATTACAGGCACCCGCCATCATGTCCAGCTATTGTTGGTATTTTTGTACAGACGGGGCTTCACCATGTTGGCCAGGCTGGTCTTGAACTCCTGACCTCAGGTGATCACCCGCTTTGGTTGCCCAAAGTGCTGGGATTACAGTCATGAGCCACCATACCTGGCCAACCTTTAATCTACTCTATGCCGTTTAAAGAGTTATTCTGCAGTTTCTTTGTATAAAGATTTTTTTTTCAGGTGTCTAATTTTTTTTTTTTTTTTTTTTTTGCCTGAATCAGTTTTAAAGTTTAAGTTAAATATGGCCAATTGCTATTGCTTCTTGGCCCAAGATGTTTTCTTATTTCATCATTTTATTTTTATTTGCAGTGTTGATGATTTTATTTTAGTTCTGTAGAGAAGGTGTCATTCTTGGCCATTTTTGCTTAAGTAGTTCTTTTATTCTACTCTTTCATTCATTCTGACCTTAGAGGGTTTATGTATAGTGAAGCTTATTTTTGAAAAGTGGAGAAATAAAACTACTCATGCTTGGGATTCAGTTTCTTAAATGTGAACCGTCTTCATAAAATATGTAATTTTAAAGGCCAGGCATGGTGGCTCATGCCTGTAATCCCAGCACTTTGGGAGGCCTAGGTGGGCAGATCACAAGGTCAGGAGTTCGCGACCAGCCTGGCCAATTTGGTGAAATCCCGTCTCTACTAATAATGCAAAAATTAGCCAAGCATGGTGGTGCGTGCTTATAGTACCAGCTACTTGGGAGGCTGAGGCAGGGGAATCACTTGAACCCGGGAGGTGGAGGTTGCAGTGAGCCGAGATCGTGCTACTGCACGATCACTCCGTCACCCAGGCTACATAGGCACTCTGTCCAGCCTGGCGACAGAGCAGGACGCCATCTCAAAGAATCTTTTATTAAAAATAGAATCTCAGAATGAAAATGTGTTACTTCTTTAAGAGTAATAGAAACCATTTGGTACAGGTATGGGGAAGTTACAAAAAGATTCTTGACTTAGAAACACGTACCAGTTTCTATTCTCAAAACAATTAATATATATCACACTTATATCTATTAAGTCATAAATTGGAGGATCAATAATCAAAATTTATAAAATTCTTCTCCTTTGAACTCAGGATGATCTGAAGGTCTTATAGTACTTCAAATGACCAAAAGTCAATCTGGAGAATGTTCTTTTGGAGGTCTGAAGCCAATTTAGTTTCTATTCTGCTCCCTTCCTGTTTTAGTTTTTAGCTTTTCATTCCTACCTGGAAATAGTTTGCTCCTTATTTGTCCCCTTTCAGCTAACTCCCTTACCCTAAGGGAAAATTTAAAAGTATTTGGGTTACAAGTTAGTTCTCCATAAATAAAGTGCATGTGTATAAACAGAGTTCTCCATTAAGCAGGTTTGTCTACTCACAGAGTTTTTGTTTAATAAACACTTCCTTACTCTGTGCCAGGCACCGTTTCAAGTACTTTGTAGATACTAAGCATTTAATCTCATGAGGTAGATAACATTATTGTCCACATTTTGCATGTGAGGAAACTGCAGCACGGAGAAGTAAGTGGAGGAACTGAAATTGGAACCCGAGTCATCTGACTATTTAATTTTGTGTGCTACTTCTCTGAGCATAAGAGAAAGATCAGTACTAAAGCGAAGCATGCTAATGGTCAGTAATGCTGAAAACATACTTTTCTTGGATGAATTTCTGTTGAATAGATAAGTGAATCTTGATATGATTGCCTTATTTTCCTACATATCTTGTATATTATAGAATGAGGCATTATATCTCTGGAATTTATCCAGGCTTTGGGGGTTAACAGAATTGGGTTTAAATTCTGACTGCCACCTACTTATAATTCTTATAATTATTTATAATTCTAAGGAATGTCTTTAAATATAAAATGGAACTAATAGTACTTAATAAGGTAGTTATGGGATAAATGAGATAACGAATGTAGTAGGCCAAGTATATTGAAGATATTCAATAAGTGGTATGTAGTATTAAGTGCTCTAACTAGGATGATAGAAATAGAAGTTGTATAGTGGAGGAGATAAACCTAGAAACAGTTTCATGCAATCATATTATCAGCTAAGGGTGGTGAGTGAGGTATCCATAAATGGCAAGATTACTAACCTAACCTTGAGGTGTGAGGAGTGGCGGGGTGTAAGGGAAGCCCTTTGAAGCAAATTAGGCCTAAGTAATAATAAAGAAAATTTCACTATTCCTAACTATTAAGTGAATTAAATTAATCATAATCTCGTTACAGTATAATGATTACAAATGACTAAGTTAAAATGTTATATTTTAAATTTTGTTTTAAAACGGTAAGTTGTATCAGTGAGCAACATAGACATTTATTCACCAACAGCAGTTTTGTTGTTTATGTTTTGTGTGTCTTTAATTCTGTCGACCACATTTGTGGGCCCATCTTTTACCCTTGTGTGTGGTTTATCTTCACTATATTAGTTTATGGGGAGGCCTTCCCTCTTAATAAACAGCAGGAAGCTGTCCACATCTGGTGGTGCTGACTCATGTAGCAACAGGAAGAGGAATGATTCCTAAAGATGGGAGGGGAAGGGGCATGAACCTCTTCCTTCCCCTAAAGAGACAAATTCGGGACAGAATTACAAAGCAGTTTATGTGATGGATAAGTAAGCCATAGGTTAAAAATTTTTCTCCTTAATTAGTGCTTTTTCATTTGTGCTTTATTCTTACTCTACTGGCTTACCCATGAGAAAGCAATTCCTAATGCCCACTGCCTTTTAAATTTATGTTTGCTTTCTCTGATTAGAAGATTAAAGAGAAATGTCATGTTTATACTTAAAGTCAGTATTAACTTCTGCTTGTAACTGGTGGTATGCAGGTGGGAAAATGGATAACTAGCACTTCACAGTGATGGTTGGCGCCAATCAGTTCTTATTGGTTGAATAGAAAGAATTACTGAAAGGATTTTAACTATATAAGATATAACTTACTAGCTAAATGCATAAATTGTTATTATGTGTCATGAGTTTATTGTTGACTGAAAACTGCTTTTTTAATTATCAAGTTTTGGAAAACATGTAGAATCCTGTAAAGAGAAATCCAGAAGATTTGAGAAGACAGGTGGGAGTGCTGTTATTTGCAGAATAGTTTCTGTGTGTGATGTGAACTCTCTGAGAGACCTTGAGGAGAGGGAGGAGGTGAACATAGGTGAAGTGACTGGCTGAGGTGGGAGGATTGCTTGAGCCCAGGAGTTCGAATCTGCACTCCACCCTTGGGTGATATAGCAAGACCCTGTCTCAAATATATATAAATATAAATATATATATATATATATAAATATAATAAAAATTATTAGAATTGATTTTTACATGTAGTTTATGGAACAATTCTTAAAAATTCATAAAGTCACACTGTATTTAATCTACTTTGGGGTTCAAATTTACAAAAAGGACTTTTAGGCAATGATTTTTTGGAATGTAAAAGATACCATAATTAAAAATGACTCATCGAATTGGTAAGTCTTATGCATCAAGGACTTTACTGTCCCACCTGTAAATTAAGAAATTGAAACCATTCAGATTAAACAAAGCAAGTATAAAGGAAGTTGGATGGACCCTTTTTGCCAATATGCAGATGTATCATTTCTAGAAGATGTACTTTACTTAAAACCATTGAATAGTCCAAGACTGTCTACTTACAAACCACTTTTGGTATCTAATTTCTTGCAGGATAGTGCATCTCAAGTAATTGGTAGGCAATTGTTTTGTGTCTTTAAACATATTTTTATGAACGTACGGTATTATGCAGTGAGCTGTCCTTTCCTATGAATCTAGGAGGTGGAAGGAAGCTTAGTTTGAACAAGCTTATCTAGTACCTGACATTGAACATCCCTGTATGCCTTTTGATAGAGCAATAGATTGAGACACATATTTACAACAATTGACAAAGTTTTTATTGGTTGTGAAGGTGCTATGCACACATATGAACGACCTGTCATGGATCTCGCTGATACTTCCTTTTTATGCAGTAGCTATAGCCACTTTAAAAAACACAGATGTTATATAGTAAAAATGCTACAAACTCAGAACCTCTTAAAACAGTTTTTTGCCTCTTACAAATTACTGTCTTTATGCAGTATTCCTCAAAGATCTTGTTTGCAGTGAAGCATCCTTTGAAGTATGTGAAATGTATTTTTTCATTACCATCTCACACGTTATGTGCCCTTAATTCCATTTGTAGGAACTCCTTCTAAAATTTAATGAAATCCTCAGCATCCAACTCTATGCCACCGAGATTACCATGGGCTAACCAAAATTTTATGAAATGTTCACATGTTCCTGGAAAAACCAATGAGCAACTTCTAGAGACTGGTAAAGTAAAGGCCTGACTTCTACTGATGTTGCATTTCTGTTGTACTGCCATATTTGGACACTTACCTTACAAATACTTATATGTTGTCTTCTTCTTGATGTTCATGTTGAGGTGCTTAATTATGCCAGCAGTGTACTTTGTGTTTCACAGCTATGAAACAAAACTTTTCAACAAATATTTAATGAGTGCCTGTTAATACCAAGAAGTTTTCCAGGTTCTGGAGATATATAGCAGTTAATACACACACACACACACACACAAACACACACACACACACACATATACACACACACATACGAGTTCCTTGTTTGTATGGAGCTTATGTTCATTTCTGTGCATTATAAGAGAAGACAAAACCAAATAGAATTCTATCCCTATTTTCGTGGATGGGTATAACAATTTAATATTGTTTACCTGTATTCTAGAATATAAGTCAGAGAGAATTAGATTTAAAAAGATGGTTTGGGGGCCATAGCGTTCAAAGCCTTGTGTAATGAACTAAGAAGGTTACATTTCATTCGCTTGCGAATGTGGAGCTAACGAAGATTGAGTGAATATTTTGAGGAGGACGGTGGCATGATTGTTGCTAGGCTTCTGGAAGGATGATTCTTCCATGAGGGTATATGGTGAATTATAGTCTGAATTGTAAATAAAGAGTGGTTAAAATTAAGTCTGGCAAGATTTGTTATAGCCTGTCTTAGACAATGGATAAATCCAAAGGGGGACAGATCAGTTAGGAAAGTATCACAGTATTGTAAGTTGAAGTAATAATCACCCAAACAAATATACTGGCACCAAGAGATATATTTGAGACAAACAGTGGAAATATCAACTAATTAAAATATTTAGAACCTGCATGCGTAGGGTGACATAACAGGGTATGTCTTGGGTGACTCAAGGTTTCTAGCTTGCAGTGGAAGGAGTAGTGGGCTTGTGGACAAATACAGATGTTAGTCTTTGGGAGAGCACTTTAAGCGAAGTAGAAATGGCTTAACAAGTATACTTGGAGATGAGGTAGTGGGTAGGAAGTGAGGAATTAGAGCCAGCTGGGGCAATCATCATTTTTAAGACATTTTTGTGGGGGAGGAAACAATCACAAAGGTGTTGTGTTGAGGTGGGAGCAGGAGCAGGGAAAAGTTTCATCTTTGTTTTTGTCTTCTCCCACCCCCTTTTCTAAGCACAGAGAATACCTGAAAATTTTTGCAGGAAGAGAGAAAGGAGCCAGCCCACAGGGAGAATCTGCAAATGAAAGAGAAATATGGTGCATAATTGATATAAAAATGGACTAGAGTTGGCAGTGAGTCACTTTCGTGAAAAACGAGTGAAAGATTTGCTTTGGTAGAGAGGGTGATATGTTTAAAACTCAGAGAAAGGCGTGAAAGAACAGGGAATTGAGGAAGCCGAGGGATTCTGAGTTGGAGAGGAGGGCGGCTGTGTAATCTTACAGCACTGGGTCTCAATCTTCTTGACAATTTTTTGAAGACAGGGAATGACATTGCTTAAAGATAACAATGAAAATAAAAAAAGGTTAATTAAGTTGTTACAGTTAGACATGATAAATGAATTTTATATCTGCTCTTCTGTAATTTTCATAGCAGTTTTCTCTTGGGCTGAACAAATAGTTTATAAACTTTGGGCAGCTGATATTTAGCAGGATGTCCCATGAGCCAACTTAGTAAAAAGAATAAAATAATCAAATACCAAGACCAGTTTCAGGAACACAGCATAGACATCAAATTTTGATACTGTCCTTTGGCTTTTTTTCCCATGTTATCTTAAGGAAGATATCTTGAGTGCACAGAATTCTTGGACATTTGGTTTAGATATGTTACTTGTATATATGACTAATACATTCAGCCTAATGTGTTTCAGCAAGTATAAATAATATGCTATAGGGATTGTTATAGGCTGGGAATCTTCCTTAGGTTTATCTAGATACAGAGGTGAGATAAAGTTGCAATTTTATTATCTTTAGTTAATTAGCAGTTAAATACAGTGTTACTCTATGTATTATTGACTGTCCAAGTTGCAGGTTTTCTTAGTGGTATTGACATACTTAGGGTACTGTTCTAGAGGAAGATGGTTTTACATATTTAAGTTGATTTCAGCATTGTGGTCCTGTAGCACCTTAAAAACTGTGAGGTCGGAATTCTCTTTGAAATAAACTATGTACCAGCTTAAGAATGTAATCAGTGAGATATGACAGAATTTTGCCTTCTTTTCTCAGACTTCTTTCACTGATGATTAACTACGTGCAGGTATTTTTGCAGAAAACAAGTAATACCTCTTTTCCATTTGCTTTAGCTGAAAATTAATGAGAATTTATCAGTTCTTCTTCTCCTCCATATTGATTTTTATTATTGTTATTATTACTTATTTATGTTTTTTAGAGAGTGGATCTCTCTGTGTTCCCCAGGCTGGAGTGCAGTGGTACAATCGTAGCTCACTGCAACCTTGAACTTCCGGACTCAAGTAATCCTGCTACTTCAGCCTCCCAAATAGCTGGAATGACAGGCACACACCACCATGCCTGGCTAATTTTTAAATATTTTTGTAGAGATGACGTCTCATTATGTTGGTTAGGTATATTGATTTTTAACTCAGGCTATCAAAAATATCCCTGAAAAGGAGGAAATTACTTATTTCAACTAAAAAGGTTTTAAAAGTTTAAAAACCATCTTCTTATACAAGTTGACAATAATATCAATACTTTAAATATTAATAGTGGAGTAAATATTGGCATATAAACTGATTATAAATTCTTGCACAATACACATCTCATCTTGGACTCAATTTATTGAACATTTTTAGTAATTTTTTCAGTCTGGAGTTCACTTTTGTTAGTCGTATAAATTGCATTTTCCAGAGATAGCATATGTTAATTTTAAAATGAAGATCTGGGACAGAGAATTTGAATAGTGAAAAGAATTAATTATGTTTTTACATATGTTAAATTTTCTTTTAGAATTATCTGTTACACATATACAGTTATATTCTGGGTAATTATTATTACTAAAAAACAACCCCCCCCAAATTCTGTTATGTAATGAAGATTTTGTTTTTATGAAGCATGTTTTATAATGGAGAATTGTCATTTAAATTTTCTGTTATATCAGATTTGTTTATCTTGTCATTAGATAAAATTAGTGGAGTTTGCTACATGTTCTTTGAGACTATTTGTAATACCTGCTTCAGATGCCCCCACATTTAAGGCTATCCTCATTCTAGTTTCATCTGCACACTCTCTGCAGATGCAGTAGATTTTCTCATGCAACTTTTCACTCTTCCATTTACAATACTTTAGTTCCCCATTAGCTTCTAAATTAAATTAAAGACATTTAACCTCCCTTTCTGCCTCATCATTCTTTGTCCTGTTTTTCAAGACTGAAATTTTACTACATTTAGATGGTGCTTCAATTATTTGCTTTCCCATAACATGCCCTCTGCTTCCCTGTAGCCCTGTTTCTATACCTTTGTTCATCTTGACCGCCCACTCTCACCCCAGTTCTCAAAGTTATTTTTTTCTTCAAAACACATTTTCACCTTCGGAAAATATTTGTGTAGTCAATTATTACTTCATAAGAGATGGGATTTTGAAATATTAATTGGAATATGATTGTAGATGTTATATGAATTCAAGGGTGTTAGGCAGGTATTTAATGTGAAGACCAATTTAGAGGTAGTTCAGTAGCTGAGGCATGCTGTGTAGAAGTAGTGCTGCTTATTATTCCTTTGATTAAAATCTCTTGGTGTTTTTCTTTACTTAAATAGGGAAGTCCAAGCTTCCTCTATGTTAGGTCCCCGTTTGCTTCTCCATCAGGCCTACCATTGTTTTGGAGACTTTGCACATGACTTTTCATTTGCCTGGACACATTTCCCTCCACTTCTTTGTCAGATTAGGTGTTATCTCCTTTAGAGGCCATTCCTCAGATCCCCTTATCCTCTCCTGCCCCCCATCTCAGTGTAGTATGGGCTTCGTGCACTTCCATTATTAAACTTGATGCTTCTAGCCCTCAAAAGCAGGAGTCATGGCACAGTTTCTGTACTCTAATTATTTGATTACTTGATTGTCTTTCACACTAAATAATGAGTACCTGAAGTACAAGGACATTGCAGTCCCAAGTATATAACACAATTCCTAGCATATCATAGGCCCTGAAGGAATATTGGTTGGAAAGAAATCTTTATTCACATTTATGGATAATTCATACCTATTATGTGTTACATTGACTTATAAAAACCTTTGATTCCGTGGAAATGGAATTTTATTCAACTTTTAGATGAGCCATTAATTTATCCTATATTTAATGCATATTCTGCACAGTACATGGGTTATCCACTAACATGCTTTTTTCTAACATTGAATAAGTTGAGTTCCATTATCTAGAGTCCTCCCACTCGGTTTGTGGGTGTGGAAATCTGTGCATACATATTATTTCATTCCTAGGTAACTGAGGACACCCCAGGACAGAGGCAGATTGGTAATAAAGTCTGACTTCACACCATAGCCCTATCAGTGGTCTGAAAAAGACAGCTAGGAGTGGTAATCTGAAAAGGACAGCTAGGGATGTTTGTCTGTCTCATGCTCCTACAGAATTTGGCCTAAATGAAGAAAACGGTCACATTCTCTATATGAGAGAGGACGGTATCAGTAATCAATAATTACTGAGCAATTGCTACTTACTTTCTCCTTTTATACCCAGAGATACTACTGAAAAGATACTGTTCTCTTAATTTTCTTTAGTGAATGTGTTTGTGTTTGCTACACATAGCCCCTATTTTTATTATTACTATTATTATTATTATTATACTTTAAGTTCTAGGGTACATGTGCGTAACGTGCAGGTTTGTTACATATGTATATATGTGCCATGTTGTGCTGCACCCATCAACTCGTCAACACCCATCAACTCGTCCTTTACATCAGGTATAACTCCCAATGCAATCCCTCCCCCCTCCTCCCTCCCCATAATAGGCCCCGGTGTGTGATGTTCCCCTTCCTGAGTCCAAGTGATCTCATTGTTCAGTTCCCACCTATGAGTGAGAACATGTGGTGTTTGGTTTTCTGTTCTTCATAGCCCCTATTTTAAATTTCACTTTCACTAGTTGAACTCAGGTTCAATTGCTAGACAAGTATGGACTGGTCTAGTATGCACTGTACTCTTATTTCTCATCCAGTCATCTCTGAGTCTGTCAATATAAAGGAATTTCTTCATATTTATCCCAACCTTGACATTTCCTTGAGATTTCATTAGGTCATCTTTAATTATATGTTTTTTTTTTCTTTTTTTTATTATACTTTAAGTTCTAGGGTACATGTGCATAACGTGCAGGTTTGTTACATATGTATACTTGTGCCATGTGGGTGTGCTGCACCCATCAACTCGTCAGCACCCATCATCAAGGATCTAGAACTAGAAGTACCATATGACCCAGCCATCCCATTACTGGGTATATACCCAAAGGATTACAAATCATGCTGTTATAAAGACACATGCACATGTATGTTTATTGGGGCACTATTCACAATAGCAAAGACTTGGAATCAACCCAAATGTCCGTCAGTGACAGACTGGATTAATTATATGTTTTTAATTTTGTTCTTAATGGATAGTTGATACAGACTGAATAACACTGTGATTTTAAATGAGAAAGATTAATCAATCTACATAATACTGTAACTGATTTTTATAATGTAATAATAACCATTCTTATAATTTAGTAATAAACATAGCTAGGACTATATCTGAATTTAATAACTTGATTGAAAAATGCATTCACTTAATAATCCTATTTGTTTTTTGTACTTACGATGTAAGTTCTTATGATGTAAAATATAAATAGTAAATGTATAGAGCTATATGCAACTTTTATTCCTTTATTTTCTTCTGTTGGTAATTTACTGGCTTTACATATTTTGACATTTAAAAAAAGAATGAGAATATGGGAACTGATGTAAGAAAATACAGAGTTTTGGTGAAAAGTAGAGGAAATAGGTGAGGCAAGAAATTGTAAAAACAGGCTGGAATTATTGATTATTATTATATCTAAGTCACTTGGTAAGAAAGTAAACCTGTTGAAGTATAAATTATTTTACTTCCTCTTTGTATATGTAAAGGTAATTCTATATATAAAGGTGATTCATCCACAGGCAGTAACATGTAAATTCCATAATCCCTCTGTATGCTGTCACAAATACATTAAAGAAACACCTTTTTTTTTTTTTTTTTTCCAGGTAGGGCATGTGAGCTGCATTACCTTAAAGACATTTATGTTGCTTTCCGTGTTTATTCCCTTCTATTACATGACTAGTCTTTCTCTACTTTGTAAACAAATGACCAGTGGAGTTTCTTAGATGGTTTAATTTTGTTATTTTGGGATCAGGGTAAATGAGTTATGTTTGTTTTGAAGGGGTGTTTGTATATCTGTTGTTCATCTTGTGTGGTTTTTATTTGGGTTATCGTTTGACTTTGAAATTTACTCACTCCTTACCTTTCATTCATCTTCTCCTTCAAAATGCTGCCACAAGCAGAGAGGTGAATGAACAGAAACTCACTGTTTGTATTTATTCATGTTTCCAAGTGATTCATGTTATCCTTTCCTTGAATCACCATTCATTAAAAGTGGTTGAGTCTTCTTTATGCCTGTCTTCTCTGATAATCTTTCTATTCTTTGGGATTCAGGTCAGTTTAATAAGAAAAACTCAAGATTAAATATCTTGAAGAAAGCAGACATGGGCTGGGTGCTATGGCTCCCACCTGTTGTAATCCCAGCAGTTTGGGAGGCTGAGGTGTAAAGATCACTTGAGCCCAGGAGTTTTAGACCGGCATGGGAAACAGAGCGAGACCCTGTCTCTACAAACAAATAAATAAATAAATAAATAAATAAATAAATAAAAATAAAAAAAGGTAGCTGGGTCCCAGCCACTCAGGAGGCTGAGGCAGGAGGATCATTTAAGCCCAGGAGGTCAAGGCTGTAGTGAGCCCTGTTTGCACCACTACTGCAGCCTGGGTGACAGAGGGAGACTCTGGAAAAGAGGCTCTACTGCATTATTTCATATGGTTAACAAATTGTAACCTACAATACAACAAAACTCAGCAGAATGCTTGTGGATTTAGTGATAATATAGATTTTTGGTTTCTCTCCTGAATTGTCTTTCAGTCATCTAGACGAGAGCTGAAGGCTGCCTCCCCCTCAGAGAGAATTGTTTGACCTAAAAGAGATTTAAAGAGTTTGTATTAGTTTCCATCATAGGGGATTCAGAAGATAAAATCTGACTTTTCCCTGCTACCTCCTTTAATAAGGGCATATATCACCAGAACTCTACCTTGCCTCCTCTATCCTGTCTTCCTCCATACATGCTTTGTTTACTTTGCCTCCCCTGGCTCCTATAGGCATTTGAGTTTGTTGTCTTTTCTTGAATGATTAAATGACATATTTGCTTAGTGATTATTTGAACTTAATAAACCATTCTGAGAAATTTAAGGTCACTGTGCAACTGGGCTTTTAGAATCTCGATTTACACTGAGACTGAGGGACAAAGATCTGCACAACAAACTAAATTTTGTGTGCATTTGTACATTTTGTGTTTTTCTGTATGTTAAATAGTAATTGCCTGCTGGTCTCAAAAAACTGATTCATGAAGAATGTTTCCAAAGGAAATGTTTTTCCTTCCTTTATTCTGATTTTTTCTTTTTGTTAACTTTCTTTTTCTTGCCCTGTGTTATGGTGCTGATTTTTTCTTCCTTCACATGTCTTAGAAGTCATTCCAGTTTTCGTATTAAACTAAAGATTAAAAAAAGACTCTATTCCTATTGAAATTAAAAAGTCAAAAAAATTAAATGCAACTGTGAGCTACAGTGACTTCTTATTTACTAACAAAGTGCAGGGTCATAAAAAATAAATAAAAAGGAAGGACAGACAACAGAAACAGTTCCTGCCTTGGTGGAAAAAGACATGGGGGAAAAAGATATGAAACTGATTCATGCCTTATTTCATTTATTTGATGTAAATGAAGAACTTTATATGAAGACATATTACTTTTTATGTCTGTTTTGAAATCTAGACATAGACTTCGATATTGGGGTCAAATTGCTTATTTAAGTACTGTGAGAATCAGTGTACTAAGCTAATCTTGTAGAAAGATAGTTTGGGATGCAGACTCTTCCCAGTAATTATTATGGAGTTAAGGCACCCTTTTTACCATCTTCTCTGTCAACCTAACTGACCTGAGTTTCTAATCAGGCAAAGTGAGAAGAGTGATCCGGAGAAGATAATTTGCATAGTATATGTAAATTTCTATTTCATTTATATAAAACCCTTGAATGATACCTTAATAGAAACCATATAAAATGAAGCTAATGTGGGTTAGACGATAACGTGGTTAAATGGATTTTTTTTTTCCTGTGTGAACAAAAGAACTGACAGTTTAATCAATAGACCCCTGTCAGTCTGGAGAGATGCTTCTAGTGGTCAGCATGGCACTTTCGTCTTTGTGTGTGCATATGGGTGGGGGTGGGGCAGGGTGTTGCATTTTCCCATTAATCATGGTAAACATAAAAAAAAAAAAAACAAAAAAAAAAAAAAACAAAAACTAGATGATACCAAAATGGAAATATAAAGTTGACAGCAGAAAACAATTCAGAATTTTAGTAAGTTCCCTTCTTTGAAAGTAGGAAACATACCTTGTCTGTCTTTTTTTGTGAGTCTTATTGCCCTCTATGAAGGAAGTATTAACAAAAACATTTGTTTGTTATAAGATTGAATGAGGTATATCACATATTGTACAGTAACAGGGACAAAAATGGCACTGATGCCTAGACCCCACTCTTAGAAATTCTGATTTAATTTATCTGGAATGGGGTCTAAGCAGTAGTATTTTTTTTACAAGCTCTTCAGACAATTGGACTGTCCAGCCAGAGTTAAAGGGTCACTGGACTAGTGAGTCCAAGATTTTCTGAGGTAGAGCAAAGATGATATATTCTCACATACTCTGCAATAGCTGCTACTGCCTGGTGACCTGAATTTTTTCTTGGTAAGATTGAAAGCTAAAGAAAATGAAAAATATCTCTCAAGGATATGGGATTCAAGTGTTCAGCTTAATTTTATCTTCCCAACCATGTACACACAGTACACACTGCATTGTGCATCATAAGGTCATTCTCTTTATAGCTGCTGTGGATTCTATTGGTATATTTTCAGTGTTGTTTCTCTCCAGTTGAGTGCTCTCCTGCACCTTCCTCATTCCTTTGTGTTTTTGTCCCCTCCCCTGACAGAGAGCCTACAGGGGCCACAGGTTTAAAAGTGTGTAAAGCTTAATGCAAATTTTCTTCTTAGCAAAGTAGCCAGCCCACTAACTATGGGAGTAAGGTGGTCAGGTGGATAGTTATAGCTCACATAAGCTTGATTTGCATTTTTCTGATCATTCCTAGAAGGCACACATAGAGTTGAAAGTTATGGAGTATGCCATATTCCAGGAGAACAAAACCATGAGAGTCAGGAGACCTGTATCATAGTCTCAGAGGTTTAGAGTCCACCTAACTTCATGTGTTTGAGCACCTTACTTACCTGCTTCTGTCTCATTTTCTTCTCTGCAATATGAGAAGCTCAAACTAGCCACTTCATAAGGTTCCCTCTAGCCTTTACAATATGAAGTGCCATTTTATTTTTATTATTAGTTTAAGAGAACATAAGCATCCACTTGTTGCTAAATACTCTTTTCCCAACATAAAAAGGTAACCCAGCCAAAAACTAAATACAAATTAAATATTTCAATAATGTAAATAATTTTATATACTTAAATTTGGGTTATTTTAATTGAAATGTGCCTTAATGAAATGAATTAAGACATTACTAGTCCAGAAATATTTCAACTTTGGATGAGGGAGAAGACTGTGGGGGTTTGTATACACTCTTGTTATCAATTTCACTTAAAGTGCTTCTATCAAGTATAGATAACACTGCCTTTGATCGCCTATTTGCAGGGTGATTATTAGTAAAGTGAGGGGGAACTTGGTGGATTCCTCTTTTTCTACTAAAGAAAAAAGAAATGTGATACAAAAACTGCTGAGGTAAAAATCGGTCTTTGTATTTACCTTAGTAGTCCTGGTCAGTTTTTAATTCATTGAATAATTCTTAGAAAAATCTTTGAACGTGTTTTTTTGTTTTTGTATAGGAAGGTTAATAACCTCTCTGAATATTTCATTTAATCCTATAGAAAAATATGAGTAGTTAGAATAGATTACCTTAAATAATTCTGAGAAGAATAATCAATAATGCTTGATTATTTCTTTTGATAGCTTTTTTTTGGGGGGGGGGTTGGAGTGGGGAAGTTAAAACACACATAGAATGTAAGTTTTTTTTTTTTTTTTTTTTTTTTTTTTAAATGAGTTCTTCAGAAGAATGTGTGAGAAAACTCATGATGATTTTTATATGTATAGTTAATTTGGGAATTTGCAGAGCTCACATTTTAATTAGATATTTCCAAACTTATATGTAAATTTCTGGTAATGCTTTGCAATGAGATCATTGATACTTTTGAAGAAAGTAAAGTTCTGTTTTTTTAAAGTGAAAATAATTATACTGCATCAGTCATTTATAAAGGACAATGCTTATTATTTTTTCAGACTGATGTGCTGAAAAGAGTTACTATGTGTTGTTTGCAAATGCTTTGGAAGAAATGCAGATGTTTGGAAAATGTCTTAAAAATCTGGAAGTTGTAAATATTATGCAGCAATAATGTTACGTTATGGTAGACAGAATATCTTGTTATAATTACCAAAGAGTAAAGAAATTTATATTCTGGCTCCAGATTTAAGAATTTGAGTGCTCAATGCTAGATATATTGCCTTCTTCTATGGTATTTTCTACAATACCATACTTCCAATACTGTGATTGAAAACTGACTATACTTCTATTATAATTGGTGAAGGAGTTTATCTCTGATATGCTGTAAGAGTCTCATCTCCACCATTTGTTTCAATCTTGGTCAAATGATTTAGTTAGCCAGACCTCAGCTCTTTATTTCTAGGAGGTATTAATGGTACCTACCTGATAGAGCTTTATGGAAATTAAGTAAAGCAATACATATAAAGTGTTTAGCTAGAGACTGCTATATAGTAAATGCTCAATAGAAGTTAGTGATAATGTTACCTTGCTTGTGGAAGATCTTGTCAAAAAACCATTTGCTGCTTTACCATTGGCTTGTGCTTTTCTCTGTGAAAATGATACCTCTAATCCCTTTTCTTTTGTATCCTTTCTTTTAAGATCTCATTTATTCCCAGGGACAGTGAAAGTAATTAAGAGATTTACTTTAGTGGAACTTCCTTCTAGCTTACTCCAGATAGGAGTAACCAGAAAGTAGGTGACAATGTTAATTAGAAAGATAAATTAACATCTTTTATGAGGATAATTTACCTGATAATAATTGAGAAATCATTGTGAGATTGTCAGAGGGCAGTTTATAGAATGAATTACTTTTGATGAACGAAGGTTGCTTTTTGAGGGAAAGAAGATAGTTTGGACTTATATTTTAGAGAGAGAGGGAAAGTTACAATATGTTGCTGGCATTCATCGTTTAGTTAATAATTTGGCCAATCAGGGCTGAAATAGAGCTTGCCTTTTTTAATAAAGGATCATTTATTATAAAGACTTATTTCTATGACCTATTGTCATTCCATAGGGATCTTGAGTATTTCCATATGGACTAGAATAGTGCTAGGAAGTAAAAGATTTTCTGGGAAATCAGATATGCCATTTTAAGGAATGATTTTATCAGGTCATTTAAATTTTGTGCTAGACTTCCAATATTTTTGTTTTGTTTTGATTATGAAGTATTCTGTAAGACCAGAAAGGAAGCCAGCATGTTAAGAAAGTTTTAAAGTTATTATATTTCTGATACTGCCCATACACAGACACACACATACAAACACACAATTTCTTTGCCATCTCTGAAAATCTAAGGTAAGATTTAAATTACAGATGGTATGAAATCCTGTGATGCCGAGGTCTTATTAGAATAGCAGTTTGCACCTTTCTTGTTGATATGATTTGCCCCATCTTCAGAAGCCTGTGCAGCTGAAGATGAGTCATTAAGAGAAGCTGGAATCAGTAAAACTGCATTTTACGATAATGCTTTCTAAACTGGTCACCTAGCTAAAATTGGCTGAGGCTGAAGACAGCAGTTTCTGCCTTAAAAGGAAGGAGTAATTACTATTAACATTGGTCAGGAACTTTCTTATGTTCGTGCATTGACAACTCTTAGCACTTTATTAACATATACTTTGGAAACAGGTTGTGTGGATTGCACAGATTTTAGGGACATGAAGCTGATAAAGTGGGAGCATATTCACCATATACCAGTGTAAGAGAAGAGAGCGTGTGGCAGAAGATTCACAACTTATTTTAATTTGCCAGTCCAGATCTTCTGTTCTGATGGAAAGTCAATATCCTTTAGGATGGAGAGTGTGTGTGTGTGTGTGTGTGTGTGTGTGTTTTAATCCAAGGAATCTAAAACAACTTTCAGAATTTATAAATTTTCCTGAACATAATGATTTCAATGTAACACTATAAATAAATCTGGCATTATAATGATGTGCTTTATAATCCTGACTAGGTTACTTTTACATAATGCCAGAAACACATTTTTTAAGCTAGCACTTAGAAATATTACTTTTAGTTCCAGAAAATAAATTTTCTGGTTCAAAAAAGAACAAAGTTTTGACCTGTAAGGAAATGGTGCCCACTGTGGGGACTGGTCTGTGGAGTGGAGGGCAACTGAAGTTACTGAGATTTATTGATCTCCTTGGTGATCCTGGTCCATGTGGCATCCAGGCTCATTGTGGATGCTTGCTGAGTGAATGAAAGAATGATTGCCTTCCTGTCAACTGGGAAAGGAAGAAAAAAAATCCATGAAATTGAAAACAAAAATGTTTAGCAGTAAGATTCCTATCAGCTGGGTTCATGACCCATGTTCTGACTAGTTACCAAAATTGAATTTATCTCAAGGACACATGAGAAGAAACTGTTGGTATGTGGGGAGTGGCTGGAGAGAGATGATGATAGAGGAGGAAAGTACTTCTAGTGTGACTTTCCTCAGAGTCAAGAGAAGGAAGTCTTGCAGCAATAAAAATACTTAAATATAAACTGAAGAACACCTCTGGTTCTCGTTTTTGGTAGATGGGGAAACCCAGAGCAGAGCTTAAGAGGTGTCATCTGCTCTCCAGATGGAGTCAGCTGACGACTCAGAAGCAGAAACCAGGTCTTCTGACTCTGGGCAAATGTTAGATGCTCCCTTTAGTAGCAGGAAGACCTGGGTTAAAATCCTGATTTGGAGTGTGGTTTGTTGGACTTCAATAGTTCGCTTGTCTGGTTTCTTCTAAAAGACATTTAATTTGCCAGATATTTAATTTCTTTTGGAAAAGGAAACTGGACTTCATTATCAAGCTCGAGAGAAGAGCCAGGCTTACCATTCTCCTTTCTTTCTGAGTTTTAGCAAAGGAAGTCTCACTGTGGCTCTTCAAGTAATGAGGACACCAGGAAATGGGTGGTGATAAAGGAGTAGTTTAGCTCAGTAGTAGGTACACAAGAAAGAGAAAAAAATTCAAAGAAATGAAAAATTCCTCAGGAAGATTATGGTTTTGTGTTAAAGTCACATATTTCTTATCAAAGCGGAGATCATTGAATAACTAACTCTAATTTAGATAGTATTTCCTGTTTCCACTTGGGAAGTTAGTGTCTCAAATATTGAGAGATTTGAGGGAACATATAGGTTATCCTCTTGTCCAAGAGGAAGACTCAAGTGTGGACAGTGCAGCTGTCTCTTGTCCGGCCCTTCTCTTTCCTTTTGCTTGCTAGTGGTTCATTGGCTCATCAGAAAATTTGGGCAAGTTGACCTTGAGGGATCCAGACTGTAGTTTCTTACCTCAGTGGTAATCCATTTGGATAGTTCCTTAAGAATCCTCTATAATGTACACTTTCTTTGTGATGTTTTCCTTAGCTGATGTATTCTATAGTTTTTTGTCCATCAATATGTTTATGATAATTTAGTATTTATATTTCGGATTTAGTGTTCTTGATTAAAGTCAAGAAAGTCAAGACTTTTTTGGTAACTGATTTTGTATTGTTTTGGATTCTTCACTACTACTGGAATTGTGATTTTTTAAAGAGTCATTTATGTATATATTTGTTTTTACAGCAAATAGTTTTTGGACACCTACTTATTTCAGGGATTTTTTTATGTTGCCCTGCCTCTGGACAAGTAGGGCATAATGTTAATACATTTGTTTTGAACACAGTTTCATTTGCTAACGTGGTTTTAAGAGAAATTATTTTTGGTCACGTTTTGGAAATAAGAATACTTTTAGAATTGTCCACATTGATGATAGAGAAACAAATGTAAAATGTTCCTGGGTATATCCTAAATACAAATAATGCATATTCAGTAACTAATATTGTTGGGCTAAAAATAAACAAGTAGTATGTTTATGGTAAGCATGACTCCTTTCACACAGCTGTTAAGATTTTCGTCATCTCTGTGTAATGTTCTGTATGTTTCATGGATCAAGAGGTACCTCATCCAACATAATAAAATTAAGTGGCACTTTATAGAGCATACTGCATGTCAGGCATTTTTCTAAATATTTTACACATTGATTATTTTAATAGTAAGAACAACACTATATGATACTTTTAATATATTAATATATTAAACCAGTAATCTCTGATTTAAATGCTTATAGGTGAGGTTAACACAGCCTGTAAACAAATATTTGTGAACTTCAGAACAAACTGAAAGCAGGTTGCAAATGTCAAATAAAATGGCTTATAATATGTCCATTGGATCTGTCACTGAATGTGGAATTCTGAAAACAAAACAAATGTCTTATACATGTAGATGGAGACCTCTGTCTCCCTAATCCAGGGTGGAGGTAACTAACCAACCCATTTGTTTAATATTTTTCCTTTTGGGACATTAATATACCTTATCCTTATTAAACACCCCTTCACTAGAAGAAGACATCAAAACTAAAAGAATCAGGAGTAAACAATAACATGGAAGTATTTAACATGGAAAATTGACGTGGAACTTCATGTATGATTTGGAAACTCAGTCTCAGAAACATGAAGTGACCCATCCAAGGTCACGTAGCAGAGCTAGAATGAGTTCCATAATAAGAAATATTAAGATTCTAATCCTACCCCTTCCCTACTTGGGCAACCCTGGCGAAGTTAATCTTTCACAGCCTCAGTTTCTTCAAGTGTAAAACACATAGCAATGATAAAACTTACTTTACAACATTAATGAGAGTGTTAAACAAAATAATATACTTGAAACTATCTAGTTCAGTGCTTTGCTTCATAGATGGGAAATAATAAATGCTTATTTTCTTTTGTCCTCACCATCTCTATTAGTCTATTAGTGACTGAATTTGCTACCCTAAGAATACAGCCCTAACATTACAGTGCTTCTCAGGGAACCAGAAAATCCTACCTGCAAACATTCCCAAAACACGAAGCTGTTTCATATTAGGTCTGTTGACTCCTTCCATCGTTAAAACTCTGCAACCATCATATCTCAGTTTAACTTCATCAGACTTCTTAATAGTCATTTAAATGGAAATTTCTATTGTAGATATGGCTTATTTGGTATCAGTGAGTACTCATACTAGTGAGCGGGCAGCCTTGCTAGCCAAATATTTGCCTTTGGAGTTGGCCAGTGATTTTGATTGCTCTACTTTTAAAGTACATGTAGTTACATTTCTAGCAGGTGGGCATTTACAATTTCTAGCAATGTTTATGTGCCATCATGCAATTAGCAACCTGTTGTAAATCATCCAGCCAGTGGTGATTTGCCAGAATGAACAATAGCTGAGATTATGCATTGCTGACTTTTCTATTGTAACCCAAAAGAAAACATCCTTTTTCCTGGTTGTTAGGAGTCTCTTCAGACATTAGATGATTTTTAAAAAGTTAACTCTGTAGACTCTGACTCTATTCAGAGAGTAAAATAATATAGCATTTGTATTGTGCTAATAGCAAATCTCTGTTAAGAATTCATATATGTGTACCTTTGTTACATTTCATAATACGTTTTCAATACAAATCTTGATGTAACAGGAGTGGTGAATAGAATATCAGCACCCCTGTTCAGGGGCAGAAAAGAATATAAATTGTTAGGCATACTGGTAATCTGCCAATTACTTTAACTATCCAGTGACCTTAGTATAGGCAAAAGAGAGAGGAAAATGATTTAAAATTATTCCTTATCGTATTTAAAAAATGGAGGAGGAAGAGAAAGGTGAGAACAGTAAAGTAGATTTGATGCTTATTTAATGCCTTCCTTGTGAAAAAGTAAGAACACAGAACAACAGTGATTATGGTAACAAAACAAAGTAACAAGCTAAACATGCTTATAATATTTTAGTACACTTTTGAACAAAGTATTTAAATGTGGCACTATAGAGAAGTGTAAGATATAAAAACAAGAGGCAATAAATACATCTTCAATTACTTAGTTTTTAAAAATTTCACTTTTACCTTCAGAGGATTGACATTAAAATAATAGGCTACTTTTATAGTTGCAGAATTTACTTACTTTTGGTTGACAATAAGATGTTAGAATTGTTTTATTGTAAAATAAAATTATTAAGAATATGATAAATGTAATAAAATATTAGAGAGGAGGGTCTGTATCTTACTTTAATTTCTATCTCTGTTGTCGCCCTTCTAGTGCACATCTTTGTATCTCATAAGTGCTAGTGAACTATTTATGTTAACCTGAAAAATGTAAAAACTGAAAACGGGAAACTAATTTTCACTTGCAAGTAGCACATGTAAATAACATGAAGACATTACGTTTTTTCCTTTTTACAAAGCTAACGACAACAGTAGAGTACGTCTTCTTACTGGTGAAATAAGAAATTAGGAGGTTTTTTGTAAGAGATGTTTTAGTGGATAGGCTTCTGAATACGGATTTGCAGTGAATTAGGGCAGGTTAATTCCCGGAGAGGAGAAACAAAATTGGAAGTCACAAGGGATAGGCTTTCTCATTTCAGTGATTTTTAAATCTGTAACATTTGAAGTTTTTTGTTTCCTCAAAGAAAAAAACTAAAATAAACTTTGTCCTGTGTAACTTTACATCTTTTTCCTGGGACTAGTGCTTCTTATGTTTATTGTATTGTCACCATAAGGCATCCTTTATTCACATACTACTCATTTCCTATTAATTACGTATACAAATGAGGTCCTGCCTTATGCATGGTGGAAAATGAAAAGATTAATTGGACACAGCGTTTACTTTCAAGAATGTAGTAGTTTAGGGGGAGAATCAAGCTAAGGTCTTTAAATGTTGGTTGAGTGGCTGAATTAAGCGATTTATAGATAATCATAGTGACTGTAGGAGCAAAATTTTTCAAAGGACAAGACACAAGATTTAACATTTAGAGTAATGAGGGAAGAGTCAATTAATACTGCTTTATGGTATTAAATTTACTGACTGAAGTTGATCAGAGTCCATTTAGATAATATTCTCTCTTTGAGCATGTCTATATGAATGATATCAGTGAACACTGTTACAGTATTGAAATGATATGTGGGTATAGTTTTTGTTTTATTTGCAAATTATTTAATTTTTCTTCTTAGAGATATTGTCAACAGCTATTAGCATTAGGTATTATAATGATTACCATTTTAGAGTCTGAAAACAGTGATAGAGCAATCACAAATCAATGACCCTTGCTTTTAAAAAAAGTTAAAATGCAATATAAACCATTTATGCAGTACAAAAACTGGATCCACATCTGACCAGCAAATAAACTATACACATTCTATAACTAGCAGAATATTTCCATTAAAATGAACTTATGAATTATATCTGAAAATTCTTTCATTATTCATCAAGTGCCTAATATGTATTAGCTTCTCTTGCTGAATACAGAGATCATTAGTGGACCCAGCTATATCCTCCCAGTGTTAGTACTTCAGGCAGGTATGTAAACCAATACATTTTGTACAGTTTTCTAAATTGTAACTGGAAGAACAAACTCTACTGGGACTTTGTGAGGATTAAGTCATACTGACTTGGCCTCTTTGGATATACATCTTGAAGGATAAGATAATTTTGCTTTTGATTTTACTTGACATGAGTATAATAATAGCTGTAAAATGCCTTATTACTGTAGAATTTAAGTCTAATGATTATAAATTGAAGATGGGAGGGGCTAAGACAGTGAACAGAGTTCAGGTGGCTTCCTGTATTATATAATTTTATTGGTTATACTTTTTGCCACATCCCCACAGAGAAAACTGGAATCGATTTCTACTTTTCTAACGAGCATCGTAAAAGAGAGGTGCTGCCTATTCCCCTCTTTTCTTCATATATTCACACATTTCTGAGACTTAGCTCATCGTTCATTAAGCCTAGAATAATGTGAATGTGGGGTAGAGTATGGAGTAAGCTCTTATTTAAGTCATGACATTATCATAATCTATCAAAATGTTGATTTAATCAGATAATCTGTAAACATAAAATTTAAAGTCTATACAGAGAAAATCAGCTATGTTTAGTAAATATTTATTGAACAAATGAGGATGTTGGATGTTGGGATTCTTTAATAATTGGCCCAAGTGATGGAGATGAATGTTTTTATTTAGCTTTTATTTAATACGATGAAATTAAAATGCATTTTATGTATCACAAATAGATTGTAACCCTCGAAGGTGCTTGGTATATGTATTACAAATGTTGGAAGAGTTCAAGAAAGAAAGTGACTCTTAGTTTCAGTAATATCATTGTCCTTCTTTAGTCTTTGATTAATGTTCTGAACTTAACTAGCTAAGAGCAGATGGTGGAACGGTGCCAAGTTAACATTCACCATCTGCTTCTCACATGTATAATTTGTCAGAATGTGTGCTAAAAAATAATGTATAATATATAATAGCGGGGATATTCTCTTTTGTGGTTGTTGATCAGGGAAGCTGTACCATTTAAGATAATTGTATTTAAACGTGAATAACTTCATTAAATAAACATAGCAAAAACACTTTTAATGAGCAATCTCAGTATGTTGTTTTGTCTTTTACTTGGTTCTATGAAATGTTGTTGTTTTTGGTGAAAACTTAGAATTTGCTCTTGGACCCTTTTAGCTTCATCAGATTTGGTTTCACAGTTTCTTAGAGGTGTCCCTCTTTATTAGGCTTTTCAATGAGTCCTTTTCTCTGCATGGGAAGCACATGCCTTAGCAAGCAGCAACCTCTTAGAGTCAGCAGATCGCTAACAGCCTTGCTTCTCCACTGTTTCACTTTATCCCAAATATTAAGTGTGGGCCTCTTGGTAGACTGAAACTGATATGAGAGCAACTGTCTATCAGATAAGAGAGACAGTTAAGAAGTACTTCAAAGGAGGGAAGAAGACAAGAGACAAAAGTAGTTGGGCCTCTGAGCCAGGCTGCAAATGTATGAAGAAGTTAATACCAGCAATAATTTGCTTGTACTTTCAAGTATAAGCAAAGCAGGGTTATGCCTGGACCTATGTGTGGTGAGTATATGGTCTTCAAAGGATCTGGAAACTCTAAAATTCCATGCAATATTTTTGTGTAGAGATGCGCATAGTTAAAAACCATTACCATGGAGTTATAAATGTGTGCAGAAGAGTTTTCCCCCAGACTCCTTCTTTCACCTGTTTCACAGTGGTATGCCTTAGTTTTAAGTAAGGTGGTTTTTTTTTTTTTTTTTTTTACCAACTGGGGGAAAAATAACATATAAATCAGAAAAAAAGACAACACACGATGACGATGTTATTTTGAGTGATGCTTATATTCCTTTAGTAATTCTCTACTGTATTTATAACCCTACCAACGTCTGCATTTAGTCATATGACAGACAAAGCAACAAATAATGTATGTTTATATTACTTCTTTCAAGACTAAGGTGGGAAAATGTCGTTGTGCTGGCAAGATGGGGACAGTATGACATTTTGGCTAAGGACATGGACTTTAGAATCAGAATAGAGTTTGGATTCTGGTACACATTACTGATTGTCACTGTACATGTAGGTAGCACTTCAAACTTCGCTTTCTTTTTCTGGAAATTGGAGATAATGGTATTTACTTCTTAGAACTGATTTTGTCTTAAAACCATAGTTTTAGTAATGGCACATGGGAATTGTGGGTATGTCTGTTTTCAGCAAGGTATGACCTTTCTGAAACAAATCCTCTCTTGCAGGAGGATCTGGTCCTCAGTTTAAAACTTTGATGAAGAAGGAGGCAAGGTATTGGCTTGTTTCTGTCCTGTGGTTCTCATTACCTCAACAGTCATAACTTTGGTATCTACATGTGTTCTTGCTTATAGATGGAGATGAGATCCTGTTTTACTTTTTGCCTTCAGAAATGATGAACGTTTCTTCCAGTTAGCTAAAATCAGTGTACACTTCATCTCTGAACCTCTTGAGAAAGGAAAGAGAGTGTTAGAATGTACCTTTGTTATATATTTATTATATTTATTATTATTATAGGTGAAAATTGTTAGTATACACCTTTAGTTCACCTGGCACTTGCATGTTGCTTTTAATCTCTACAAGTTTTTTGTTTTCTGTTATTCAGGAAAAGCACTAGAGCGTCCCTGTTGTTAACAATTATAGGACATTTAACAAATAGTCTTTGATTCTAAGGAGAGAAACATCATTGTACTCTATTCTGAAGAACTAGTCATTGTTGGATCCAACTTAATATTTGTCCTGTGTAATTTACACAGGTGTTTCCATTTATTGTTAGTAACTAAGAATACTGCGTGTCAGTCATATTTTCACATAGTAGAAAAATCTTGTGTTGAGTTTTATGATTAGCAAAACATAAGATTTCTAAGGCCCTTCATTTAAAAGTACAATATAATGAAAGATATTTACTTCTTTAGGAAAACATAGAAATACGTATACATAAATATATTTCATTTTTTTCTAATAAATGAAACTTTAAGGGACTTTGTTCAGCTTTCCCCAGTTTTCTTTCACTGTTCCACATTTGTCTTCATATGATACAATTTTATGAGCCTTTAAGAGCTAAGAATATCCTTGCTATTTCTTCTTCATGTTAATATTAATGAATACTAAAGAAATTAAAGATTTGTTACATGAAAATTTTCTTTGTGTCAAGTGGAAGTATATTTTCTCTAATAAAATTGAAAACATTATTCTCTTCCAGGACTTAAAGATACATTATTTGAAATAAAGAACAACCTTTCTTTTTTCCTTTCCTTTGTTAGTCATCATACCAAACTGTTTGGGAAAAGAGCCCATTGGTAATCACAGTTGAGATAGTTTATTTGTCTTTAAAATTTTTTATTTCCTTTTAATATACAGGTTAGCAATCCATTATATTTATCAAGAAGAATATACTTACTTATTAACTCTATTAAAAATTTAATAGTTGGAAAAAAATTTAACCTCAGGGAAGAAAAAAGTTGAGGCTAATGAATAGAATGAAAAAATTGTATTAAAGTCACTTATAAATAGCTAATTATGTCACTTTAATATTTAGGGGGTAAAAGTTACAATTTCAATCTATGAGATTCACCTAATTGGAATGAGTTTCCAAAGTATGTGGGGAAAAATGTGAATTTTGAATCACAAGCTGCCAGTAAGTTAAGCAGAATGTCATGTGAATTATAGACAGGAAGGCAGGAAACCTGGATTTTTATGTAGCTGTTTCTTTGATAAGGACAGAGCTTCACATAAGTTTGTCATCCTTTTATGTAACATAATAATACTCTTTTAAATATATTCTTATGGAATCATATGAAATATTCATTATTATGTCCTTTTTACAGATGTTGAAACTAACGGCATAAGGGTATGAAAGATACAGCCACAGGTACAGTATAACACAGTAAGAAGTAGAGCTTGGATTAGTATTCAGGTCTGTCTGACTCTAAATCCTAGGTATTCTCATAACACCACACTGTGTGGCCTTGACCCAGACCTTGACCCAGGGGCTTAACTTATTTAGGTGACAGTTCTTAATCCATAAGAAAAAGCTTAGATTAATTTATATCAGAAATCTCATTGGCTCTCAAATTCCAAAAACTCAGTTATTCTTGTGTTTAAAAATGAACCACAAAGCACTCATTTAATGTTTATTAAATAACATTGAATAAACTATTACCATCATACCTTATACAGCATTTCAAAAGTATAATCTGTAGTCATCCAAAATCTAATGTTAAATGGCTAGCACTGAGAAAAGTAAAGAAACAGTAATTTGCTATATAATTTAGGAAAAATTCACCAGAAAATTAGTTTGCTATTTTTTATTATGTTGTAAATGTATTGAGGAAACTGTCTTCAAAACATAAAATAATATAAACTACTAACCTTAATTTATTTTAAGTAGTTTAGCTTTGTCATATTAAAACGTAATATAATACATTGTGCTAAACAGAGATTGATAATATAATGTTGTCGGTTTCTGTCCTACATTAAGAATAAAGCAAAGCAATGTAAATATTTTAGAAGTCTTTTTGTAGAAGATAAAACTGAAAGTTAATTTTGGCTGCAAGTTCTCTGCCATGTACTGAAAACCCAGTAATAACTGAAAGGTCAGGAGATTGAAATATTAGTATTTTACCCTCACAAAATAGTAACTCCTTATGTTCAATACTTTTTTTTTTTTTTTGATGTTTAACTTTGGTATTTTAAGGAAGAATGAATGTATTACACACACACACACACACACACACACACACACACACACACACACATGTCTTTCCCTTTGCAGTGGGTGAAAATTTCTGGCAATCTTGTTCCAAGGTAATTTATTGTATTTTTTTATTTATTTTTTAATGGATGCTTTAATATAAGAATAAATAATACCAAGGCATTATTTTAAAAATATTTTGTATTTTATGACATAAAATAAAAATTTATAGGTAAGTTTCTTTTATTTTTGCTAATGTTATATGAAGGTGGATAAAATATCTGTGAAAGGGGGACCTGAAATCACCGCACTGTGTAGTAGTGCTTACAGTTAGAAAAGCATTTTAAAATCCCTAAAAGCAGAAATTTGTTTTTTAAAGTGTCATTTAACACTCAAGATTCTCTGACAGATGATTTTAAGATAATTCATTTCAGATTTGAATTTCAGAGTAGCTACTAATGACAGAAGAAATCCATTGAATTTCATTAATTATAAGTCTGATACTTTAATCAGTGTGTAGGCATCCAGATTCTTAGTATCTTAGGGAAAAAGGACATATTAGTAATCTGAAATGCAAAAAGGTAATCCAGCACATATATTTGTTTTATCAACAGCATTGATTGAGTTGATTTTATATTTGCACCAGTTAGTGTAATTGCTAAAGATGAAACACCTTCCTCAGAGCAGTTGAATGTATAGTGGAATTTGGTATGATGTTTACTATTAGTAAAAGTGATGACATATAGATAGATATACATGTTCAAATATTTTAGAGATGAGAATGTGTCTTTTATTTTGTGACATAGCTGATTTTCTCTGAAGAATAGTGGTTTACTTTTAATTCAAGAATTGCCATTTATTTGAGAGCAGTTACATATTGCGTGCATTAAAAGAATTATCTTTAATTCTAACAAGAAAACTGCAAGGAAGGAATTCTGATCTAGAAATGTAATGCACATTTGAGTCTGTCTGGCTCTAAAACTCAAGTTGTTTTTACATCATACTGCAGTCAAGTGACTTCTTCCACATTCTGATTTGCAGATAGTCGTAGGATGTTAGAGACAGAAAGAACACAATGTTGGTCATGTAGTGAAACTTTTTGGAAGGGCCAAAAGAGGATTATGGACTTGCCAACAACCAACAAATAGTGGCCAGACTAGAATCTTTATCTTCTAATTACTAGTATTTGCTGTTTCCAAGCTCCTTTCCATTATCATTCAGGAGCAATTAATTAAACACCTCCTCTCTTGGGACACTGTTTATATTATTTGGCTCTGTCTCTCTCTTTGTCTCTCTCTCTCTTATATATATGTGTGTGTGTGTGTGTATACACACATATATAAAGTTTTAAAAAGTGTGTGTATATATACACACACATGTGTATACATATGTATACACACTGATTTTATTATTTTATTGTCATCTTTTATTGGGCAAGGAAGGCTTTTTGTCCCCCTTCAGGCAGTGCATAGTGAAGGGGCATATATATAGTAGCACTCAATAACTATCGATTAGTTTACTGCTACTGTTTTGTTATTATGTTCTTCACTATTGCTATTTTGCTCCTTTAGCCCTCTGACAACTGTAAGCAACTTTCTATATTAAAATTCTTTTGTTGAAATACCTACTTTGATATCTAGTTTCCTGATTATACCTTAACACATACAAAATAAATCACAAACGGAATGAAAAAAAATATATATACGGAAAACATAATAAGCTACATCACTTAAATTTTGTAAATTCTTTGCTTATGGTAAATATAGAAATGATGCTCATACTGTGCTTAGTACAAAATACAGAATCGCATAATGGGACATAGGAAGGGTTGGTGGGGAAAAACCTTCTGCGATGGCAAAGAGGTAGATATGTATTAAGATGACAAGGAGGCCTGTAATACCAGCACTTTGGGAGGCTGAGGCAGGAGGATCACCTGAGTCCAGGAGTTTGAGACTAGCCTGGCCAACACAGTGAAATGCTGTCTTTACCAAAAATACAAATTATCCGGGTGTGGAGGTAAACACCTGTAATCCCAGCTACTTGGAAGGCTGAGGCAGAAGAATCTCTTGAACCCGGGAGGCGAAGGTTCCAGTGAGCCAAGATTGTACCACTGCACTCCAGCCTGCCTGGGAGACAGGGAAACTCCATCTCAAAAAAAAAAAAAAAAAAAAAAAAAAAAAAAAAAAGGAAAGAGAAAAGATGACAAGACATGACCACATCTCTGTTAGGCATTAAAAAGTTTAATATCTAATATTCGATAAATTGACTTTATGTTGAGGGAGTATACTCTTCTACTCAGTGAGTTGGTGTGTGATTTGCATTTGAATGCAAACTAATTATATTTGCTCTGAAGAAAGTACGTATGTTGTACTTACTGTATATACTTTGTTTTTCTCATAAGGTTGATGAATTTTTCTCATTCTGTTGTTTTGTGGGGTAGCTAGAAGATGAAGGGTTATAGGAGAAGCCTGCAAATTCAAGGTTAAGTCAGTTGGCTCAGAATGAGTTTTTTTCACCTTTGCTTCATTAGCACTACTCTTTAATTAAATATATTATAAATCACAAATAATAAAGCCCTTTAACTTTATATATATGGAAGGAAACTCATGAATATATATGATATATATGCATATATACACATACACAGATACATATATGAACACTGTGTGTATGTGCAAAACTATGTCTATATCAATTTAATTCACCGTTGGTTTATACTCAGAGTAATATATGGTGGTTATTTTCTTGTTTATATGAAGACTAAAATAAATACTTTAACCTATATAGCTTGTAACTTGTTTCTAATTAAGATTTGATTATATATAGATTGTAATTTGTTACTAATTAAGATTTGATTATCATTTGACTAGAAAATAGATGTCAGTGGTTTTGGATGTACATTTGGTCTCCTTTTCTAAAGTGACCTAAAGTTTTATTTTCAAATCACTTTGGATTGCCATAGTTCTTCATATGACTTCACCGGTTAAAGATGATAAGAATAAATAAGTAGCATCTCATTGGTCTCTTTGTCTCTTAAAACATACCAGTGCTGTATTCTAGAATGTGGATTGTAGTTGATATCTCACTCTATATGGGCATTTCTTTGTATCAGGTAATAGTACAGCCATCAACACACACTCATTTAGTCCCTACTACATGCACTTTTTGCTAGAAGTAAAGAAAATACTTCATAAGATATACAGATACTTTATTTAAGGAGTTTATCCTCTAATTGGAAAAGACAGAAGCCTGTGTAGGAGCAGGTGATTGGGAAGATTATCATGAAAGATTTCACGGATGACATATAACTTGTGAAGACTAGTAGAATTTAACTGTATAGAAATGAGGAGGTAGAGATAGGTGGAGAGAGAACATGAACAACTGGGTTGGGAAAGAAATGAGTGACAATGGGTTCATAGGAAGGAGAAGGGACTTGAAAGCCATGGTAGTGTATGGAATCGATGAATGATAATATAATTTCCAAAATTACTTCTTTAATATGTGTTCTGAGGGGAGGAAGGGTCCCTTGTTCAAGTAAGTGAGGAATATGCTAGATTAAAGAAAGATCAACAGATTACTGCACTTGAAGACTTCATAAACTTTCGTATGTTAATATACACAGTGAGAATCCAAGAAGGGACAGTAACAAGCAGAATATCTCATACCTGATTGGCCATGTGTATTTTTGGGGGTAGAGTGGAGGACAAAATATACGTTGATAAATACTGTTATAGAACATTGATGGAACCATTATAGGATTTAGAGGATCTATTTACCTAGTGTTTTAGGAAGATAAGTCTTCTAGAGATAAACTGGATACATAGAGGAGTAAAAGATAGTAGCTCTTGAAATCCTTCAGGGGAGAGCTGGTGACAGTCTGGTCTAGAGCGATAACAGTGACTTTGGAGGATAAGAGGTAAATTCAAGACCCTTTTCAAACAAACAAATGAAAAACCTATAGGATGTTGTAGCAAATTGCAAAGTAATGGTAAAAGTGTATGGTATATAGTGACTGAATTCAATTCTTATTTGTACTCTTTGGGATAAAAAGGTGAAAAATCAGAAATAAGCCCTCAATGTTCTGTTTGAGGAGATTACAAATAGGTTGGTGCTGCTAATAAGACTGAACTAGGATACAGAGGAACTGGTGCTCTATGGGAGAAGATGGCGAATTAAACATTTGATAAACACGTGCAGTTGGATGGTAGGACTATCCAACAGTTCCATGTTGGAAATTGTCCTGCGCAGTCTGTGAGCCTTGTCCTTTGTGTAATCAGATTGCTTTCTTTTTATCTTTTAAAAAGCCTGATGGGAAGCCATTAAAAAAACTATTCAGACAAGTATGGAAAAACTATTCACCAATCTCGTTAAATTTCACTAGATTTCTTTGAAATATATGTGGGCTGGTGTTTATGATAGCCCAATTTCATAGGCAGAGTCAATTTTTCTTTTCTTTTTTGTCAGTGACGCACATGAAATTATGGAATAGCTTGGAAACGATTTTAAATAGTCTCCTTTAAAGCAGTGTCTCACAGAGCCATGTATTTGGCATCTCTAAACATTTTGCAGGCAGGTATTTCAATGCAGAACAGAGAGCTCTGACTGTGCCAGTTTGAATCAGGTGTAAATTGCATAGTAACTAATTCCAAACTTAACTGAATCATGTATAGCACAACTTCAAGGAATAGGTACTGAAGTATTTTGAATTCTTCTGAAGCATATAAAGTGTATGCCACATCAAATAACAGATCTATTCTGTATGTTGTTGTGTTTTCATGTGTTGATTTAGTGTGTTTCTGTCTGAGCATAGGCATCTCTCTTATCTACCATGGGGGAGGGCGTACAGCATACTCTTAATTGTGTTGTTAGTCAGTCCTCATTAGCACTATGATGAGGAAATTGTTTCTCACTTGCTTTTATTCCGTGGTGTTGATTAAAAGCAGCATGTTACATGCTCTTGAAATACTCTGTGTACTGACTTCTTTGTGCGCTGTTTCCAGGTTGTTCAACTTGCAGATTGAAGAGGTTAATTATATAGCCTCCCTTACTCTTCTCTCACTAACATAACAGAAATGAAAAAAGTAGGAGATCCTTTAGAACTGTGTGGACTCTAAGTTACATTTGTGTGGTATAAAGTAGACATTGGTAGAGAATAAAGACATGCATATTATTGGAGGTTGGTCCTGGTGTCACTTTTCTATAGAAGGCATTTTAGGAAACTAACTTATATACAGAAATGATGTTTTAAAAGTAACATTGGAACTAAATATGAGGTGGTTTAAGGACAAAGGACCTGCTGTATTCCTTTCATGGTTCAAATATTTGGAAGACATGATCTTTCCTTTGGCATAGGGAAGCCAATATACTCTTCACTTAGAGACTATGATCCCAGTTGCCATGAGGCAGAACATTTGTCGTTCTATAAAAAAGATACTATACCTTATCTTATAAATCAAAATTTTTCTGTCTTCATTTGAATTCACTTTCATTCTTTCAAGAATTAATAGTTTTGGACTGGAAAGTACATTAGCAATTTCTTTGTCCAGGGGTCAATGAATGAGAAAATTGAGGGTTGGAAAGATGGAATAACTACCCAAGACCACACAGACATGTAAAGAAGAACTGGGATTTGAACTGAGATATTTAATTCCTGGCCAAGAATTCTTAACCAAATACAGTCCTCCCTCGGCATCCATGTGGGATTCATTCCAGGACCTCCCAAGGATACCAAAATTCACAGATGCTCAAATCTATTATATAAAATGGTGTAGTATTTGCATGTAACCTATGGATATCCTCCTATATATTTGAAATCATCTCTAGAATACTTATAATCCCTAATACAATGTAAATTCTATGTAAATAAATAATGGTTATATCATATTGTTTAGGGATAATGATAGGAAAAAAGGCTGTACATGTTCAGTGTAGTTGCTGATTTTTCCCCCTATGTGTATTTAATTTGCCTTCGGTTGAATCCATAGATGTGGAACCCAGAGATATGCAGGGTCAACTGTACTTATTTCCAGAGCCCCAGTCTGTAACTCCCTGTGCTGTTTCTTAGCCTAATGCTTTTATATGTGGTTCAGAATGGGCAATATGTTCTATATCATTAGGTGTACAAATAAGAATATGCACTATGTGAGGATATGTGTTCATGTGTGCATGTGTGTGCACACATACAGTGTATATGGGAGTCAGGGAGCTGCCTAAAACAGATTGACAGTGGGAGGTGGGCAGTTCGAGGAAGCTGAGCAGGAGGAAAAAGCAGGAGTGGATTCTTCCAGTTTGTAGGTTGATAAAGGTGAGATGTAAAGGAAAATGGTTTTGTCCTAAATTATTTCCTCTGGTTTTGAATCATTCTTGTTTTGGAGCCACTGCCATGGTCCTCATCAACCTTTCTGTTCACTTTAACCCAGTAATATTCCACTGCACAAGCTGCTGCCATATTGGTGGATTATAGAACCCAGATTCAGTGGCACAGTGAGCTCTTGTTCAAGGAATGAAGTCTCTCTGTGTTACCGAGGCTGGAGTACAGTATGCGATCATAGCTTACTTCAGCCTCCAACTCCTGGGCTACAGTGATCCTCCTGCCTCAGCCTCCTGAGTAGCTGGGACTTAGGCATATGCCACCATGCCCAGCTAATATTTTATTTTTTTTGTAGAGACAGGGGTCTTGCTATGTTGCCTAGGTTGGTCTTGAACTCCTGGCCTCAAACTATTCTCCTGCCTTCGCCTCCCAATGTTGGGATTACAGGTGTGAGCAACCACACATGGCCCAAATTTCTTAATGTAACATATTTCGATAATGACACATATAAGACACCTTGGAAGTCCTGCAAATCCATGATGCAGGATATGGGTGGAGAATTCAGTTTTACTGTTTTGTTTTGTTTTTTTAATTTTATTAAACCAATATTTTCCTTACTGAACAATCTCAAGCACATAGAGTAATTTAACTTAATTTTTATTCTCTGGCACTTGTCTCCCCTGAGTTTGACCCTTCCTGTCCCTCCTTAGGACTTGTGTATTTGACTAATAGCTTACCAGTTTTCAACTGGAAATAAGTGGTTTTTTAAAATGTAGTTTTCAGGTCATCTCACATAAGTATGTTTTGTGTCTTAATTAGATTTTAAAAATAACTAATTAAAAAAAGTAACTGATTAAGGTCATGTCTTTAATTGCTTATCTATCCCCATTCAGTGTCTGATATGATGCCTATTGCAGTCATTAGTAAATAAACCATTAATAAGCTAACTGCTGTCTGTAGACATTCATGTAATCTAGGTGTTTCTACTAGGAGTCTTAAGAATTTCATTTTTAAGCATTTCTATATCTGTATAAAACAAGATGCTCAATTACGAGTATATTTCGGAACAAAGAAGGAAGTATTTTGAAGGCAGAAGAGTGAAACAGGTTATATAATTGATATGATGCCGTAAAACTGATATCTGATAGTTCCAGAATATTAAAAGAATTATGACTGTGTAGCACAGTACAGTTAACAATAATCCTGAATTGCTTTTACCTGAAAATACTGTTTTGGTGATGTACTTTAACATTTGTACAGATACACTTAGCAATTTGCCTAAGTGTACATGTATTAATGAATTCATTTTTAGTTTAAAAGCATGGTCACTGGAATCAGACTTTCTAGGTTTGAGTTGAGACTGCGTGATTTTTGGTATATTATCTAGCCCTGTATTTTAGTTTAAGTAATTTAAATGAAGTAAATAAATGAAGCAAATAAAGATTTGCAGATGAAATAGATTCTAATAATACATTCTATCTCAGGAAGTTACTGCCAGGTTAATATTTCTAAGCTTTAAAACAGGACCTGGCAAATAGTAAGCACTGGATTAATATTGGTTATTGTTATAGACAACTAAAGTATTCTACAATATGACATTAATATAAATATAAAATAAAATGATTGAATCATTTGATTTCAGGTTTAGAAATTATTTTAAAATATTCTTTCTTTTATTCAACAAATACTTGCTGAGCACTTGCCTTTTTTTGTTAGAGTTAGCAACATTAATATCACCTGTAATTTGTGTTACCTTTGATCTGTATACTGCTCTAACATTTACAAAGGTCTTCCACATATTATCTTAGGTGGCTTTCCTGTCAAAACTATGAAGCAACTAGGAAAAATCATATTGCTGGTTTATAGATGAAGTACCTTTTCATAGGAGTGCAAATGTTTACCTCATTGCAAGAATGAAAGCCTAGGTCATTTCTCTTTTCACTGTACCATACCATCTCCTCTTACGTATCTTGACCAAGCATGGTGACTTATGTTTGTAATCCCAGAATTTCAGGAGGCTGAAGCAGGAGAATCGCTTGAGTCCAGGAGTTTGAGACCTTCCTGTGCTACGTAGGGAGACCCTGTCTCTACAAAAAATTAAAAATTAGCCAGCCATGGTAGTGTGCACCTGCTCCTAGCTACTTGGGAGGCTGAGGTGGGAGGATCACTTAAGCCTGGGAGGTCATGGTTGCAGCCTGGATGACAAAGCAAGACTCTGTCTCAAAAAAAAAAAAAAAAAAAAAAAGAGAAAAGAAGAAGAAAATCATCTTGCTTACATTCCTGTGGAACATACTGTTGCCTCTGCATGTTACAGTGTGGATCTTTTGGACATGGGACAAATCTGTGTTGACTTGGAGTCTTGTAAGGTTGCATCACAGTAATTGCATCTTTATTATTTTTTAAAAATTTTCAAAAGGTTTTCGAATATTAGCAAATTTTGTCTATTTTAAAATTGAAAGTATTTGATTTATTTAGAAAACATTTATATTCTGATATGTCTTTTTTTTCTTTTGTTTCTGTTACCCAAATCCTACTTTCTCTTTTTATTTTTTCCTGTTTGCATATCTGATTTCCCAGCCTCCCACATTATAGATTCCAGGACCAACCTGGTTATTTTTCTTTACACACAAACAGAAATCTTAATAAGGGGGCGAGTGGGAACAAAACTGCCCATCAGATATGTAATGGGTTTCTCTAATATACCTGATTGAATTGATTATTCTAACTCACTCAGTGAAATAAAAAGTGAAAGGCACACGTCATTTAGTTATAAATTTATTCATTGCAAAGAGCCACATTCCATTAATTTTATATAATTTGGTAATTCTCAGTAGTTCCTACTGGAGTGGTTTTGTGTGATGATGTCCTCTGGAGAGAACTCTATTGTGTATATAAACTTTAAAGAGCGAAAAGATTTTCAGAGAACTCACAATCTTAACTGTTGCTTTGTTCCAGTGTGTATGCTCACTTTTAGAAATGCATTCATCTGCTGTATTTCTGAACCTAAGTATGTGCAGAACTGTAGCAATAAAATTATGTACAAACCAGTTGATCCTGTGTTCCAGTAGCTATCTACCTCACCCCCTCTCAAAAAAAAAAAAAAAAAAACACAAAAAAAACAAAAAACACACACACACAAAATACAAAAAACAAAAACTAGTCACTGGAGGCTCTTTTTATTTTAAACTTCCTTAATCAAACGATTCTAGATTATATTTGCCTAAGATCTGCTTGATGTCAGTGTACAGTAAAATGTGTTCTACTGTACCCTTGGTACACTACATTTTAACTGTTGTTGTATCTAAAGAGTATGATGCCTTTTCATGCCTATGGAATCCCTGATGTAATTGAGAACCTAAAGGAGTGATGACTTTGATGAGTCAGTTTTAGCCGTGCTGAGTGCTCAACTTTTATTACTGGATACAAATTTTGTATACAAGGCCTATGGCAGTCTTAATATGCCTTCATATTTTATCTTGGGTGTGACTGGAGAACAGTTGGGAAAGCAGAGGTGAGCCATTAAAATGATGATCATTTTTAGCATTTTTACTGTCTACTTGTGAGTTTGTATTTAACTATTTTCATGTTTACTATCTACCTGCTTTTGTGTGTGTGTGTGGATTCTTCCTGCTTCCAAATTGTGATAACTAAATTTCCTAATCGTCCTTAACGTCCTCTCCTATACCTAAGTGGAATTGTTTTCTTCTGGAATTCTCTTTCTTCTGTTTGTTGACAGAATTTCAAAATTTAGTTTCTTGTTTGTTGGCATATTTGTTTGCTTTCAATTAGACAATTTGATTTTGAGATCACTGAGAAAGAAAAAGAGAGTAATCAACAGTGACATCAAACTGTTTTAGTGCTTCTGGAATAAAATTAAACCAAATGTTTAAATTTTGTTGAAAAGTAGAATTTAGTGAAACTGTGCCTTTTTAAGAAAATTACTTATTTGCTTCTGTGAAGGGTGAGATGTTTGAATTCGCATTTGGTAAAGTAAAAGGGAGGACAGAACACTGTAAGTTACATATTAGCCTCTTTACTATTATTGGCAAACATAATTTTTGTTTAAAGTTTTGCCTGTGGTGCTCAGCAGCCCCTCACAATCTGTTTCCTGCCCTTCAGTCAACTTTCTCTGAATGACAGTGTTTGTAGATGGAGGAAATCAATTTAATTGTCAGCAATAGATGTGTGTGTTTGTTATACTTGGTAGTACTGGCAAATGGGAGGATGAGTACGTTAGATTTTTGATCCTAAAAATAATTATGAGTCATCGAAGTGCCAGTAAAGAAATAATTGTGTAAGACGTTCAGAACGTCTTAGGTCAGAGAAAGAATTAAGTCTCTGAGAAGGCTAGTTGAAGGATAGGTGATAGGATATATTTGAAAACATAATTCTGGTCTATCTTTCTACATCCGTTAGAACTGAAGCGCTTCCCACCAAAACGATTAAGATCTGGCTTGTGGCCTGAGATAAATATTGATTCTTGAAGTAGAAAAACGATGATTTTTGAATCCCATTTCTTTAAGCTGCACACTTTAAGACTCCAAATAGCCCTAGGGGATTTTAGTACTTTATATGGAGGAAAATAAACTTGAATATCTTTTCCACACCTCCTATTTTAGTATATGCTTTTTGATCTTTAAGCTAAAACTTTTTTCATCTATTCAATTTTTTATTCAGCTTTGTATGATGAAGTTAATGTTATACTAAAGAATTCATAAACTTTTTTATATTTAAACTCGTATTAATTGTAAAAAAACTTATTTCTTAAAAATAATCTTGAGATTTCTATAGAACTATTATCAGCTTTTAATTGATTTGTGGTCTCAGAGTGAAAGACAAGGTATTAAATCAATTAAGATAATTATATTTTGTTGGATAACATTACATAATATAGTGACATATAGTGATACGACTGTTTTTAAGCATGTTTGTGCATCTTTATCAGTTTTACTGTTTTACGCTTTGAAAATGTATTTTTCTTTTAAAAGAAGGTTTGTCTGGATCTAGCAGCCATATCGCGTTCATTTATTCCACAAGTGTTTGTTGGGTAATGTCTTCGGGCAGGTTGCCAAGAAACAGAATGTCAGATTTGTGTGCAGTAGGTTTATTGGAGAGCACTCCCAGGACCAACACCTGTGGGACTGAGGAGAGTTGGAAAGAGAGACTTGAACTTTGATGCGATTGGAATAGAGATGTGAGTCAGCCCTATGGTGAGCTCTGGAGCTGGGATGGCTTTTGAGTTTGGTCTTCGCAGTCTTGCATTTACCAGGGAAATAGTGCAACCCTGAGCGGCGCAGCTGTGAGTAGTCAGCAGCTAATATTCCTAGAACTCCAGGGAAGGATATCCTTGATTCTGAAGGGGAATCCTGACTGGGGGATCTGTCCAGTGCACCACAGCAGCTCTTGCAGTTGCCCACCAAGTATCAGACTTTGCTGGGGACACCATGCTAAACAAAAGCAGATGTGCTCTGTTCGTTCAAGAAGTTTCCATCTAGTAATGAAGATATATTGTTCAAAATTACACGAATTAAAGCAAGCTTGTGGTTGCAATAGATGCTACTGCATGGTATGAAAACCAGTAGAGTAAGAAGCTAAAGATCAATTATGAAGCTATAGGTAAAATACTTAAAAATATATATATTGCTGGTAGTCAACCAAATCTTTATGCAAGTTCATTACTGGTTTGCCTTCCCTAATACAAGTTGATCGTGTATAATATTTTTCATGCTACTTTGTATGGACATTGTTTTAACTACTCAATAATCTCCCTGTTAATACTCAACTCACCACTCCCTGGAATGCTGGATAAATCTAATTTAGATGATTCAGCGGACACAACTATAATGTTATATTTACCCACTCACTTGGAAGAGTGTTACTATATACACATTAGACCTGATTATTTGAGGAATCACAGTTGCAACTATGATATTTTCTGCTGAACTTTGACGTTGCAGGAGAAATTGTATTTTCAAATTAATAGAAAAAGGACAGCTAATAAAGTAAGGCTTCTCAGGCTGAATTTCAATCATAGTTAAAATAACGATACTATATCTGATTTTAATGATCGAGTTGCCAAGTGCTTTATATGGATTATTTTATGTAATTCTTATTAGCCTATGATTATAAAAACTTTACACAGATTATATAATTTAATCTTCATAATATCTCTATGAGATAAATTCTATTATCGTCATTTTACAGGTGAGGACGCTAAATCTAGAGTCTTCATATATCTAGTAGGCAGAAGAGCCAAGATTTAAGGCATCTCATTTGGGATTCAAAGGAGACGGTTAAAGTTGCCCATTCTCCCTGCCGAGTAGTCTTCAATCTGTGTCTGTGTCACTTCAGACTTCTGGACATTCCTACTCCAGAAATTTTCTTAGCAAAATATTATGTGTATTTAAAACAATGAGTAGGTAGTGGAAAAATCAAGGATTACTTAAAACATAAATGTTCAACAATTTAGAGGCAAATAAACAACTTTAAAAAATGCTTCCCTGCCTTCTATAGGTGATGAAATTTAATTAATGTATCAAGGCAAAGGGCTCGCTATTACTCCCATTCTTGCCCCTTGCTCTCATTGTCCACATGGCATAGAGATAATTTTGTTGAATTTTACTAGTTCTACATCCTTTCATGGCTTCCCATTGTACTTCAATGTATATTCTTTAGTTTGGTGCCTACAGCTCCAACCATAGACGGTGTCCTCACCTTAACCCCCTTCAACTTTGTTCAAGTTTACAGGGTTTCTTTCAGTTCTTCTAAATGCTAAGCTTTTTCCCACCTTAGGCCTTTGCACTTGCTGTTTTCTGTGCCTAGAATGTGCTTGCTTCTGCTTTTCACATGACTGTGTTTTTCTCATCCTTCAGATCTTGACCAAAATGTTACTTCCTCGGCAGAGCCAGTCCTTATCGTACTATTTAAAGTTTGTTTCCTTTTTTACTTTCTGTCTTTGCACCCTGTGTCCTTCATTGCACTTGCTATAATTTGTGATTATTTTATTTGTTCATTTGATTATTTGTTATGTAGGTTCTTTACAAAGCTACCAATTCTATGAGTACAGGACTGGTGTCTGTCTTATTCCTTTTCTTTTTTTCAGAGCTTGGCAGAGTCAGTGTTCTGTATCAGCTGTGGTAATGTAATGGTCCTTCTAGTCAAGCCATGGTGAATTTGACATTTTTACTTGCTTTTTCTTTTTAGGCCCTTTAAATGCAGAACAAAGATTTAAATTTAAATACAGAAAAAAAAATGTTCATTTTATTGGAAAGTCATGTGGGCCATAACTATACAGTGCAAAGAGTATATTAACTGTTACGAGTTAATATTCATTTTGGTTGAAAATTTATGTACTATCCTCTATAACATCAGTAAGGGAAGCTACACATGAAGTAACTCAGTTTTAGACAGATTGGCCGTCAAATGATTAATGATTATTCTACAAGACAGATGTCAGTGGCCATAATATGCTATGTTAATGAAACATATTTACTGAGCATCTACTTTATGCCTAGCTACCTTTTAGGTTCTGTGGTTACAGAGAAACATAAACAATGTTTCTTCATGGAATTTGTAGTCTAATGAGGGGAGAATTATTAATTAAAAATCACTTTTCATTGTAAATTGCTTTACATTCATGTCATGCTAACACTGATACAAATGCACATATTATATATCCATTGTGTGTGTGTTTAGGTTCTGATATTGTGTATGCAAATATAGGTCTGGTAGCCCTTTCAGAAGTCTGAAGTGACATAGATTGAATACTAGTTGACAGGAAAAGTGGGCAACCTCAGTAGTATTCTTTGAATCCCAAATGAGATGCCTTAAAAAGCTGTTTTCATTTAAATTTACTCCTAAGGCAATTCAGTCCCATACTTCAAATGTGTTAGATGGATATAGCTTGTTGTAAAAAGTGTTCAGTTTCTTAAACTGTGTAAATTACGTATAATTTGGGCAGTTTAAATTCAGATATATCTTGTCTTAAAAAGTTTTATTTTGAAGTAGTCTCTCAAATAATATCTTCCATGTGTTAATAAGTTACATCTTTAAAAAGTCACCTATCTGATTTACTCACTAGTAATATATATATATATAAGTATATATATACATACATTCAGACTCTGATTAGTTTGTAGTTAGAAAATGAACCAGCAGAGAATGTTTTTTGGGCAAAAAAGCTGTGATTAAGTAAAAGATAATTATATGATGCTAATATTTATTTTTGTACACCTTTTACTTTGAACCTGTAAGTTTCTTACTGCCTTAACTGCTAACTGCCTTATCTCATGTTAAAATGGATGGACTTTCCTTTACTTTTATTAGTTTGGCAAGAAATTTGCTCCACTTTGTGATAAAAAAATAAAAATTGATAGGTACTGTAATTAACCTAAAATATTTAATAAAAGTGACCCGACTGGCCGTGCACGGTGGCTCACGCCTGTAATCCCAGCATTTTGGGAGGTTGAGGTGGGAGGGTCACGAGGTCAGGAGATTGAGACCATCCTGGTTAACACAGTGAAACTCTGTCTCTACTAAAAATTCAAAAAATTAGCCGGGCGTGGTGGCGGGCACCTGTAGTCCCGGCTACTTGGGAGACTGAGGCAGGAGAATGGCGTGAACCCAGGAGGCAGAGATTGCAGTAAGTGGAGATTGTGCCACTACACTCCAGCCTGGGTGACAGAGCAAGACTCCGTCTCAAGAAAGAAAGAGAGAGAGAGAGAGAGACAGAGAGACAGAGAGGGACAGAGACGGAGGGTGAGGGAGGGAGGGGAAAAAAGTGACACGATTTACAAGAAAAAAAAAAACATTAAAAAGTGGGGAAAGCACATGAACAGACACTTTTCTAAAGAAGACATACATATGGCCAACAAGCATATGATATGAAAAAAAGCTTCATATCAATGATCGTTAGAGAAATGCAAATTAAAACCAAAATGTGATACCATCTCACACCAGTTGGAATGGCTATTACTAAAAAGTCAAAAGATGACAGATGCTGGTTAGGTTGTGGAGAAAAAGAAACTCTTACACATGGTTGGTGGGAATGTAAATTATTTCGACCTTTGTGGAAAGCAGTGTGGCAGTTCCTCAAAGAGGACTACCATTTGACCCAGCAATCCTATTACTGGGTATATACCCAAAGGAATAGATATTATTCTACTATAAAGATATATGCACACATATATGTTCATTGCATCACTACTGACAATAGGAAAGACATGGAATCAACCTAAATGCTTATCAATGGCATATTGGATAAAGAAAAGGTATATATATGCCATGAAATACTGTGCAGCCATAAAAGGGAATGAGATCATAACGTTTGCAGGAACATGGATTGTGCTTCAGCCCATTATCTTTAGCAAACTAACGAGGGAACAGAAAACCAAATACTGCATTTTCTTAGGTGTAACTGGGAGCTAAATGAGGAAAACACATGGACACAAAGAGGGTAGCTACAGACAGATGGTAAGAGGAGGGAGAGGATCAGAAAAAAATATCTATTGGGTATGACGCCTCCTACCTGAGTGATGAAATAGTATAACAAACCCTAGTTTGTATAATGTGTCAAACCTTCATGACATGAGTTTATCTATATAACAAACCTGCACATGTACCCCTGCCCCTAAAATAAAAGTTAAAAAAAAAGACCTGGAAATTCCTACATCAGGACTAAAAGTTTTCATTTGAATTAAATATTTAATAATTTTGTTTTATTTTTATTTCATTTTATCTTTTTTGTGAATGTTAATATCACACACAGAGGCAAGTTACCTTGATAATAGAAAGTGAAAAGTAAACATTATAGGCTGAATTCCTTATAGAAGTGAATTATCAAAACCATTTTAAGGTTTATTTACATTTTCCTTTAAAAATGCGAACAAAATAAACATTATTCTGAACTGGTATAAGAAACCAAATTGTTAGCACACCAACATGGCACAGGTATACATATGTAACAAACCTGCACGTTATGCACATGTACCCTAGAACTTAAAGTATAAAAAAAAAAAAAAGAAACCAAATTGTTAAATGCATCATTTATTCTGTCTTTAAAATGTTAATGACTTAGTTTCACTGTTGTATAAAGAGTAATTGAAGATCTAAGTTTCAGCTTGCTATGTCAAAGAGGGTGACCAGTTGGTTCCGTTTGCCCTGGACTTTTGTGGATTTAGTACTAAAAGCCCTGCATCCAGGGAAACTTTCTCCTTAGTTCCAGGTAAAGTAGGATGGTTGACCACTCTAATGTCAAGTTGACAGTTCTTACTAGTACACTCTTCCAATCATGTGTCTGGACAGCTATTCTTTGTATCTGTACATTTTCAAATTCTTTCTGATATGAAATTAATTTATTTTATACTTTAAGTGTAATGTCTTATAGTTTTCCTATGAGTTAGGTGGGTTTTCCTTTGAAAATGGTTACAGATTTAAAAACAAAGTAAACCAAAATCTCATTTGTATAGTTCACATTTTGATAATTAATTTTGGTAGATAGCAGCCTAATACGTAGAAAAAGAAGGTATTTTAATAAATGCTAGTAAATCTGTATGGTGTTTTCCATTTATTACTGTTAATATCTTTATCTGTTGGTAGAATACCAGAATATAGACAATTAAAAATGGAAAAACATCAGTTTTTAAAATTGACATTTTCAGAATAAAAGAACAAAAAATAATAATAGTATGTTTTCATTTAAGGTCATGAAACTAATTTAAAATTTAAGAGTGTTAGGAAGGAGGTTTTATGTAGAAATTGAAATGCAAAGAGATATTCCTTTTTCTACAAAGCCAATCTGTGGTATGACCATAAGCCAATTGAAAAGCAAGCATGTAAAATTCAACTCGTAAGTGTTTGGTTTCCATGTGGTCAGTCATAAGATATTGAGACCAAAACCTGACTCATGTATGAAGGAACTAAAGGTGGTCAGGTATAAGGCCTTCCAACTACAGATAAAACATTTATTTCTATTGCATATACTCTTGCTTATTTTATTTTGGCTCTTAGCATTGTCACTTTGTGTGAAATAGCTCCAATTTTTTTTTTTTTTTTTAAGAAAATAATTCCAACTTTGCTCAGTGGCCAAAAATTATATTTTAACTCCTGACAGACTACATAAAAAAATGTGTGCCTCTGGTCCCAGGAGGAACCAAATGGCTCAGTCAGCTCAATTCATCATTACTACTGGAAAAAATAACTCAGCATGCCTGCCCTGCTTGGTGGTGAGTCAGTGGCATCATATTCATATACTGACAGCAATTATTTTCTTTTTAGGAATTACCCTCTCTATCCTGAGCCAAAACACAGAGCAGTAAGATTAAATTAGGTATCAGTGTTTTAAAGAGCAAAGGCTGATGTTATTTTAAATTATTAATTCATTTTAAAAGGTCAGGTAGGGTTTACTTTAGGTGCTGAGGTGATGACCGGTCAATTTAATGATGGTCTTGATCTTGGGGAGCTTATATCTTATAGAAAATATGAAATGTACTTAAGTAATATTTCCAGCACAGAATGCTAAGTTACTGGTAATATTCAGTGAGAGTTCACAGGGAGGAATGAGTATGAATACTTATGATTGGGAGGTTTTCTTTTATTTATTCAGCAATTTGAATACTACCGTGTTTTAGTAGGAATTTTTAACAAGGAGATTTAATTGTAGCTCTGACTGATCCAATAGTCCAGCAGAAATTTACTGAACAATTAGAATAAGTGCGATATTTAAATGAATAAGAAATCACTAACATATATTTTCATAAGTTAGTCATGATCCCATGGAGGGAGACAGATGAATATCAAGCATTTGCAGCAAGATATAAATGTTATAATGCGTTTGTCAAGGATACAATTTCTTTCTTATGGTATATATTTCCCTTAAGTATGTATATGTATTTTTTTGGTCAAAGCCTTCTGTTGTCACTTTCGTTCAAATTGGAAAATGCCCACCACGTTCTCTCATTACAAAAGCTAGTCTTCGTTTGTCAAATCAATAAGCCAAATGAGACTTAACTTGGGTAAGAAAAAGTATGACTTCCTTTTTCAGTTTAAATAAACTAACTGTACCTCCTTCCCTTGCATCTCAATTCTGATTCCTAATTCTAAGATAAATTGACTCATTGTTAAATAGTCTGACTTATAGATAAAATCATGGAGCCTGTCCCCGAGTTAGTGGCCTGATAAACTAGAACTGCTGCCTTCCCCATTTGTTGCTTTGCTCTTACAGGATTCTCCCCCTAGAGGAAAACTCTCAGTTGTCTCCAGTTGCTTGGTGCTCAGGAGTTTTTAAGCCCTGGCCAGTGCATCATTATAAGATTTGTAAATTGGGGAAGATCATTTGTGAAAGAGAAAATGGAGATGGGAGAGAAGAGTGCTCAACAAGAGCATTTTGAAGGAGATAGTTTTAGGAAAGAGGAGATTTGACTGGAAATTGATTCTTATGACATTATCCAAATACCCACGTGCATCCTGGAATGACTTTGCGTTTTGAAAATGATTCATGAAAGACAGGTCATGAGGTATGAGTAAAATATTCCTAGATGAGGAGGGAAAAGGAGACCATTCAAATAGTTCACAGAATACACAGAAAATCTTGAAACGATTGTGATGTATTCACGAAAAGTAGAAATCCTCATTGTGTCTTCAGGATAGAGTTATGATGTAGGAGTGGCAGAAAGTGAGACTAGAAAGCGGATTGGGTTCTGTTTGTGAAAATCTTTGCATGCTATTCTAGTAATATCTAATTTAGACTTTACCTATGCAGGCAGAAGGAAGACAGTGACCTTTTAGCTCGGAGGTGCTATTACAGGCAGGTAATTTATATGGCAGAGTAAAGGATGGAGTGAGTAGGTTGGGAGATGAGACGGGAAGCAGACACACAGTTGGGAGGCTTTTTTCATATTTTATGTTATTTATTTAGTTTGTTTATTTATGTTATTTATTTATGTTGAAACAGGGTCTCTCTCTCTGTCACCCAGGCTGAAGTGCCGTGATGTTATCATGGCTCGCTGAAGCTTCAGATTCATCCATTTAAAAATGAACAATATTTTCCTTCATCTCTGAAGTTGAGATGCAATTGATTGACAGGTTATAAACTTATTGGTGATATTTTTTTCTTTTAAAGATACAAAAATTAATGATATATTTTAAAGTCAGTGAAAAATGTAATTCAAGTAGAAGTGACGTTGGTCCCAAAATTAGGAATTGCAGGGTGGGGATGGATAGAATTTTAGAGATATTTCTAAAGAAGAAAAATCTGGTTGACATATTAAAAATTTCTAGACATATGATTAAATGCTTCTAAAGATTGTTAGAACTTAAGGTTTATGACTTGTTGAGGCATTTATGATTCAGCCACAAAATAGATTTAAATATAATCCAGATCTCATGGAATCATACTGGTTTGAGTTCTGAGACCTTAATCAAAAAAAAATGTTTAATAGAGAAGGAACTGTATTTATCTAGCCACCTATCTTTATATATCTTAATACTGGTGATAAATGGTTCCAAATACAGTTTTTTCTTCTTTATATCTCTCTTTCTTTTTCCAGTCTCTTGGGCTTTTCCTTCTATCCTTTCCCAATTTTTTTTGTTGCTGTCTCACTTTTCTTTTTGCCCTATTTGCCTTAAAAACAACTACTACTCACAAAGCACTGTCTACCTTTTGATTTCCTCCTTTTCGACCTCTCCCCTTTCCTACTGCCCTTTTTACCCTCTCCATTGTGGATGAAACTGGGAATATATACAGTACAGAAGGGAACAGTTAACTCAACATTTGGCCCAAGAGTTATAGTGGAGACTGACTCCTAAGAGCTCAATCTATATTCATGCTGCCTTTTGATTCATTTTTTTCATCTCATACCATACTACCAAACTCCCTAGTTGTTTATTCAAGTCAGAGTTTACTTTTGCAAAGAACAAATAGATCAAAATAGGAAGCAAATACAGTTCTTGAAAAGTACAATAACTTTTAGAGAGAAGAGGCTATCATGAAATTATACATTTTTGCTAGAATGTTTGTCTGATTCTCATATACTTGGTGATTAGATTCTGAAGAATATTCACTTTCTTTGTACAGGGGAATCAGCAGCATCCAGAAACTTGTATACATAGCTGACTTCTTAGACCCAACCTAGCGACTCAAGCTCTCTTAGTTTCGGGGCTGGACAGTTGAAATTCCATTTAAAGCCACAAGGCATTTTTCTTTTAATGTAGTTTGTAGTGTGTGTGCATGTATGTGTGTATGTGTAAAATAATGAATAAAATTTGTATTACCCTTGTAGTGTTCAAGTTGTCACTTAAGTTGTATTGAATTCTTTTCCTTTTGGTCCCTAAAAAATGTTTTGTGTTTTTGTACCATTCTGCAACACCTATTGAAGAGATATAATTTACTTATTAAACAGCCGATCATTTTATTTTATGCTGCAGTTATTTGCAAACCCATATAATAATACTGTAGAAACAGCTTATTGTTTAGTGCGAAGTAGAGTGACCAGGAGTTTGCATGCTGGTTGTCCAATCAAAAATGAATTCTCAAAACAGTCCCTCACATTTTATTAATTGGAAAATCAAAACCAATATCTAATGGGACAGCACCAACTAAACTTTCTAGTGGAGGTTATCTTTATAGAGTTTGTATTTATTTCCAGATCCTTTCTAATGAAATGGCTCTTTTCATAGTCGTTTATTTGCCATTGACTGTTGTTCCCTGGCAATTAATTAAGAAGAGGGGGATAGAGTTCACTTCTGTTAGGTTCCCTGTCCCTACCCCATTCCAAAGTTAAAATCTTTGATAGTTGGCTGTTTGTGAATTTCAGTACATGCTTCTAATTCACAAAAACATTTTTTTGGCAGGAAAGAAAACGCCCTTTGCTATGAAGGATTTTTTTTCCCCAAATATGCATGGAGATATTTTGTTGTGATTTCTCAAGAACTGAATGAGAGCCCCAAATTAAAATAATTTGAAAAAAGAAAATGTAAAATTCCATTTTGTATAGTACCTTTAATCAAGACTCTTTAATGTCATTTGTTTGGTTATTAAGTTTCCATATCTAAGATTGAAATGGTTTATATTTAAATTATATAAAAATGTCTGTTATGGATGTTATGTGTTCATAATTTTGAATTGTGATTTAATTCTCATAAAACTTCACATATTAGCACCTCAATAGTTTTTGCTCAGAAATGCAGAATTTTTATAGTTCAATAGCAGAGTCTCTGAAGGTATACCCTGAAAGAGGAGTCTCATGGTGATTTCAAGGAGAATTCTGTTTAGATCGCAATAGAGAATTCATATTATGAAACATTCATTGAAACATAAGTGTTTTCAATATTTTTTGTCTACTTAAAAAATGATTTTGCATCTATTTAAATTATTTATCATATTAGATTTTATGTGCCATAGAACTTAACTTTATTCCATCATGGGTAGCTTGAATCATTGAAGAGAGAATCCCCTTTAAAAGGCCTGTTGATAGCAAAGACATGAATTCAACCTAGATGCCCATCACTGGTAGACTGAATAAAGAAAATGTGATAAAAACACACCATGGAATATTATGCAGCCAGAAAAAAAGAATGAGATATGACCTTTGTAGCAACATGGGTACATGGATGGAGCTGGAGAACATTATCCTAAGTGAATTAATGCAAGAACAGAAAACCAAATACTGCATGTTCTCATAAGTGGGAGCTAAACATTGAGTACACACAGACACATAGAAGGGAGCAATGGACACCAGGGTCTACTTGAAGGTGGAGGAGAGGAGGGTGAGGATTGAAAAATGACCTATTGGGTACTGTGCTTATTACCTGGATGATGAAATAATCTGTACACCAAACCCCTGCAACGTGCAATTTATCTATATAACAAACCTGCACATGTACCCCTAAAACAAAAATAGAAGCTTTAAAAAAAGAAAAGTCCTGTTGGATGATGAGGGAAGTTCTGTTCACTGTCCTCTAAGCACCACTACTGTGATTGAAATATGAGGAAGAGAAGTTAAAATTAAATTGAATGGCCTTCTATGTGCCAGGTGTGTTTCCTTTTCAACTACTAGAGTGTAGAATAAGAAAAAGAGAGTTGATCAACAGTTTTACTCCTATATATGATAATACTATGTAATCTAGTATATAAAACAAGAGGGGAGAAGTAGCAAATTATGAAGAAAAAGCAGCAGTCAAACCGAAAAGAAGGATTTAGTTGAACTTTAAGTTATAATCCAGTGAATTCCTTAGGAAATTGATGAGGATTCATTTTGCTAATCGAAACTTAATTATGTTGTGTTTTCTGTTTCTCTATACATTTGTGTCTTTATTAAATGATGTCATTTATGTGTATGTATGTATGTATGAATGTACATACCTACCTGCCATTATGCTATAGACATCTGTGTTTTCAATATTGAACCTATCAGTAGAACCACATTTGTTTATTTTTGGAATGCTTATTTAAAGTAGATCATGTTTAATTGTAAAAGAACTATAAACATCTGTACTTGTACTACTACATGGTGTCCATCATAAAAAAAGTAATTATCCTGAACCATGGACATGTTTGTGGTTGTAAATCTGTTCTCTTTTCTCTGCTTGAAGTGATAATGTTTCATGATATCAGTATTTTTCGAACATTTCTATTAGAAGACACCATGAATACAGAGGTGAATGATCACGTTCTTACATGAGAGATTTAACTCTGAGAGGCCATTGCAAATGGAATGTCTGTAAATTTTGAAGTCTTACGCTTCATATGAAAAAAAAAGAAATGTAAGCAGTTGTGCTGTCCTCCAAATATATGTATTTCACTACACAAAAAAATATCTTTTCCTGTAAGATCTTTGAGTAAAAATGATGCTTGTGAAGGATGTGCCAGGTTTCAAGGACTTTCCAGTGGCCATAGTATTAATACAAGAAACACAGTTGTGCATTTGGAACTTCAGTTCAGTGATACCATGAACTGAATTGATGAATTTACTGAGTTAGAACTTGTTTTGTTTTTTGACAGTTGAAAGGATATTTGTAGAGACTCCTTCACCTAGCAAAACTTTTTTATGTATCAATAGTCTGCAGTCTCTGACTTAGACCATTTGTGTTACAAATATGCACTAAGTAATGCACGGAAGCCTGGGTTATTGAAATATGTAACCATTTCCCAACTACAGTATCAGGATGTCAGGAGGTTCTGCATTTTTCATTTTGTCACTTTTAGGAAATTTTGCCAGGTGCTGGATATGATAACAACTAGGGTGGAGAAAGGAAGCAGACAGGTGTGCGCTTGTACCTGTATGTGTGCATGTCTGTAACTGGAAACTAGGGAAGATTGCAAGAAGCCTGGAGTCCCACATAGTTCACAGATATCACAGATTTAGGTCTTGGCAGAGGTGTATAAGCACAGATCTGTTCACTACTTGGGTTAAAGACTTTCCTACTTTAGGGCCTATATCTATAAGGTTTTTATCATGTAGAAAGAAGAATAATATTACTTTAATGTTAGATTCAAATTTTCAGGGATGTCAACATTACTATCATGACTATATTATATAACAGTTTATTTTCTATAACCATTTTCTATTAAAAGCAAATAGAGGTTTTGTCTTGCTCACCATGTTTCTTATTCCCCACACTGAAATGCAAATGTTCATCTTGATTGAGAAACTGAGAACTTGATTGCCTCTGTTTCACATATTGATATTTGCTTTTTAAAGTACATTGACACAAAGTAGCCAGTATTAAATCTACCTCTATCCCAGATGTTTTAGAGAAGAAAAAGGAAAGTCATTGTTTTCATGTTAGTCATCATATAATTTAAGAATATTTTATATATACAATACACAAAGACACCTTTACTTTTTCTATTTTAAATTTCTCTTAAGTGTCAGAAAATCTCTGTTTACCATTGCTTTAGAACTATCCTTAAACATCATAAAATTCTAATTTGCTCTGCCTGTAACTGATAAAAAACATTCTGGAACCAATAAATTATTTAAAATCTAAAAAACTGTGTGTTTCAAAGATACCTAAAGGGACATTTGCAAAATGGTCATTTTAACTATTAATTTTAAATCATCTGTTGGTAAACAAGGTTTGTAAAGAACTATTTATTTCGGTTCCAAATCGTGAGACATTTTTATAGGCTTTATTCATTTAATGGTTACATTTCTTAGATTATTAGCTTATTCATTTATTCAACGAATATTTGTTGAGCCCTTTTTAAAGTATCAGTCATTTTTCAAGGCACTGGTGATACAAAAGTGAGCATATTTAACAAAAATATTTTCATGTTCATGAAGCTTCCATTCTAGTGACAGAAAAAAAAAGATAAATTATAAATCAAATAGTGATTGTATGGAGGAAAGTAAAGCTAGAAAGGAAAAGGAGTCGTGCTGGGAGATGTTCCATTTAAAACAGGGTAGTTAGGGAAGGTCTCAGAACGGTAACATTTGTAGGAAGACCTAGAGGAGGCGAGAGAACAGCTGAGTACTTCCATGGGGTTACGTGTTCTAACCACAGCAAATCCCACATCCCTGAGGCAGCACCAGGTCTGCTGGGAATCTCGGAGAGGAGAGTTGGGTTGACTGGTGCAGAGTGAAGTAGGTGGGAAAGCAGAACAGGGCAAAAGAGGCATTGTATGTGGGGAGTGAGGAAAGTAATAGAATACTTTGTGAGGGGTTTGGCTTTTCTCTGAAGGAGATGAGAAACCACTGGACAGCTCTGAGCATTAAGAGTTACTGAAAATATCTTTGGAAACCCTAACCATGCTTTGTGTAATGAAACTTATTTACAGTATTGACCAGTTCTTCTATGCCATTCCCCCTGCTCCGATTTCCTTATTTATTCAGAATATTGAATTTCAGAAGACTTTATATTTGTAACACACATACCTTAAATTAGCTATGGCAGGTTTTTCAAAGTCCAGCTTCAGGTGACTTCAAATATACAATAGCGTAGTAGGGTAGGTTTAGGCAGAAACCAGCCTGCTGCTGCTTTCTCCTCGGAGCTCTAGCAATGGCATTTTGAAATGGAAATACAGTTGTCATAAAGCTATTGTAGAAGTAATAGCTTTTAAAGGAGATTTTCAGACTAACAAACATTTCTCCCCTCAATTAATAGACATAATAGGAAATGTAGAGAAGAAGGAGTAAAGGGCCTTGACTGGTATTTTCCTGGATTGGAAAGGAGAAGTAGGGGTACCACAGAATGAAAGAAAAAAGAATTCTGACCTAAAAAGCTGAAAGCATCTCAAAACCAAGATGCTTGGGAATCCTTTAAAAAATCCAGCTGGTAAAGACATATAATTAGAGTGACCATATATCCTGTTTTATTCCCAGGACAATACAGATTTATGCCTGCCGTCCCAGTGTAATTATTAATAGCACCCCTTTCATTCCTCAAAATGTCCTGGTTTTGATGATAAATTTGTGGTCACCTAACATGAGCCTGTAACTGTGCTTCACACCTTTTGTGTTATTAGAAGTCATTTCAATTTTTGGTGTTTTCATAATTTTAATTTAATTTAGAGTATTATTAGTGCTGATTAGCCCCAAATTTTGGGGCTTTAATTTTTTCCCTTTAATTTTTTTCCCCTCTTGGAATGGTTTTATAGGTTTGTATTTAAAAAAGATTGGAGATTGTTGACTTTCTGGTACTTCAGAAGAATATACATTTCTTATTTTAAGAGATGTTTACATTGAAGTTTATTTTCTCTATTTTTGCCTGTTGAATGAGAGATTTAGATTAAAAATTATATGTGGTTTTGCTGTTATAATGATATTATGTAATTATACATTGAAATTATGAAGTTTTCATTTATGTATTTTATAAAAGCATTAGTTTTGGTTTATGGAAGGAGATTGGTGAGAAAAATATTTCCTTTTAAAGGGAAGGTTGGAATGAATGCTTTCGTATGTGTGTCCAGATTTGCTTTGCAAATACAGTATCCCACATTGAAATATCACTGTACTATAAATATTGCTGTAACAGTCTTATGGACATGTAATTGTGGAATCAGGGGAAGAGAGCTAAATTAAGAGTCAGGAAACCTTAATTCTCGTTTTGTTTTCTCAGTAAGTGGAATGATGATTTTTGCCTATACTACTTACCCTGTCTGTGCCTTAGGGCTCTCTGACCTAAACTAAGTCACTGGACTGTTGGGCAGAGCCAAGGAGTTAAATATGTTTGAAACGATTTTATAAGTTATGATTTCTGTCTAAATCTAAGATTGCATTAGGTCTACGGGAACAAGGAAAGCCCTTTTAAGTGAGATAGTTATATTTCTTTCCTAAGAAGTTCTGAATCAGTAAGTTAATTACCTCTCTCCTCTAGGGAATGAATCAACTAATTATAAAGAGAGAGCCAAGGTCAAATTTAAGCCAATCTGTCTATTAGTCTAGGAGACTACTTAGTTCATTTCTTCATGGGAGAAATGCAGGAATTAATGTGAATAGTTTGACAGGTTTGAGAGCCTGGGCAAATAGACCTAAGTAGACCTTTCACAATGACTTCCATAATTTATTGAAAATAATGTGCATTAATAGACTGTCAGAGATACCCAAATGTCTGTCTTTCACATACAAATGATTTTTGGATTATGTGCACCATTGACCTGCACGATTGGCATGGATAATTAAATTTTAACTGTCTTTGCAGCTAATCTAGCTTGATAACTGTGTTTCAGTGTAGGACATATCTTTCATTGGAGATTCTGGAGCAAAAATGAATATGTTTACATAGGGTAAAGCACATTCCTTTTTAATGAAAATTCATATTTTTATTTATTGATTAAGAGTAGATCCTCATACTATCCTTGTACAATTGGCCTATCGTTGATGTAAATAATATTTTTATGAAACACATTTTCATCATTGCAGTGAATCATCCATTCCTGGATACCTGCCAATAGATAGTTATGACCTTGGAATAAAATAACAGTTGGGAAAAATAATCAGATTTCCATATGTAATGTTGGGCAATTTAAAGAATATAAGGTGTGCCCTTCCTCTAGTACACTTAAACACACAGAATTGAAAGAAAAATGAAGTTAATCTTTTGTGTGTTATTATATTTATGGACTGGAAAAAACAATGGCTAAAAAGAACAATCATGGCATACCATTGTTATTGAATGTATTTTTAATGTGTATTTGAGGTGGAGGTGAGGGTGGAAAGTTTTATAAACTGAGATAACTGATTCTGTGTGGAAATGAATTACGTAGACTTATATTATCATGTGGTTCTCATATATATATTTGAAATTAAATGCCTTTCTCTGCTATACTAAAGGAAAAGAACAATGTGTTTGTAATAAGGATAAAACTGTTAATTTCATAAAATTCCTAAAATAATATACATGAACAAAGCAGTGATTTTTCCAGTTGTCTTAAAAAATTTGGTAAATGATTGCAATTATTTAAATTATTTTTAGAATGCATTTGTAATCTGGGTTTCAAATTTAAATACAAGTTACTTTGTATTTATGAGAACTAATAAGAAAAATTCAATAGATCTCTAAAGAAAACAAAAACAGGTTAAATATTTGTTAGATATCTTTTACTGATTTGATATATCCTATTTTTAAGTGTGTTTTGGTGTTATTAAGAATGCAGTCTATAAGAAAGAACACGTGTGAACTTTCAGTTACATCGGCTACCAGATAGCAACTAAGCCATGCATTTCTTTTAGAGGGAAGAGTGTTGTGTTTCTTGAAACAAAAAAGTTACTAACTGATACTGTTATATATTATTTTTGTACAATAAGGATGTTTTGCAGTTGTAAATATGATTATATACTATAGTGTGTTCACTCTGGTGGTATGCATGCAGTCATTAAGATTGACATTCATGAACCATGTATATGCCTTACATTTCTATGTGCCCATTGCTGGTGTTGGACTTGAATTTTTTAAGTGGTTTTTCAATAAAGTAGTCTGTTTAGAATAATTTCTTATGCTTTTTTATTTTTTTTTTTTCTTTCTTTCTTTCTTTTTTTTTTGTTAGCAAAGTGAATGGAGTACTCAGAATTCCAGTTGGGAATTATGGTTGTTTTTAACTTCTTGCATCTGTGAAGGGAAGCTAACTAGAATGCTGTTTACTTCTCAAAATATGTCTTTTATTTGAAACAAGCTTTTAAATGAAATGACCTGGAATATGTCAGATCTGACAGAGTTAGAAACATTTAAAATTGATGTAAAATATCATTTTACTAAGCAATTAATAGGGATAGACTTACTGAGTTCTGTTATACATAGCAACTACAGAGGCAACAATATATTTCGTATAATTCCATGCGAGTCCCTTGGAAGACACACTATAGTGTGGCTGCTTTTTTATGGCCATCTGTTATTCTTTCTATCACAACACTTAACACTTTACACAATGTACACTTGGAATTAGTTCTTTCTACCACTTGGTAACTAATGAAAAGTATATGTGAAACTTAGAATCTATGGAAGCAAGACATTTCATAGGAGGAATTTGGAAGTCTTTCTCTTATCAAATTTTAATATGAATGATTTTTGCTTAGAGTCTTTCAGCTCTACTTTTGACATAATTTTTCATAATAAAAATTCTATTCACTGGAATTTCTGTTAAAATGCTCATGTAACGTGGCTAGAAACAGAATACTTGGATTTTCTCATAACTTAATTCAAATAGGACAGTCTGTTTCAATAAAACTACAAGAGGAATTTAAGGCAAAGGTGCTCATTTGGGTTTAGCTTAAATTTTTATAATGCAAACTTGGAGGCAAAACTGTGACTGGCACACCTGCCGTCATTTAATGTGAATGAATAAACCTTTGTGTGTGGCTGTGTGTGTATGACAGTTATTGATAGAGAATGTATAAGAGAGCTATTTGATAACAGACACTGTCCTCAGGTGAATTGGGAAATTGGGGAAGTAAAATAACCAATGTGTTTCATTTGCATGTAACAGGTAGTAAGAATAATTAAGAAAAACAAACAAACAAACAAAAAAAACACCTGTTTTCCTAGTATCAGTTGCCCCCAGATAGGTTTATTTTTCTTTCAGCATCAGAAAAGCTAGATCTTTTTATTAAAATCCATTTATCTCTAGCTGAGATGTATCAGTGATTCTGTTAAATAAAATTTAGTGTTAATACTGTTATTTGAGAGACATTTTAGTTTCATTATAAAGAGATAGATTAAAATAGAACTAAAAATGGTTTTGGTAAAAAAGGAACAGGTTAATTTTCTCACTTCTCATTTGACCATTGTTTTAGCTATTAAGTAAAATAAACAAATTAAAAAAAAAACAAAAACAAATATACCTTCAGGTAATTCTGAAAAAGAAAGCTTTGGGTATCCATAGTATTATTTTAAGAAAGTGTTCCCTGACCTTGTCTCAAAGGATTTGAAAGATGTAAACATCTTTTGTAAAAATGAGGCGACTAATCTGATTTCCTTTATATTAAAATATTCATATGTATTGTAACAACTATATAAGTGGCAGTTAAATATGTTTTCTTCCTAAGTGTGATCATCTGTTTTACACTTAATTGAAGCAAATTTCTTCTAGTTTTCTGATTATAATGATGACATGGCGTGCAAGAAACCAGAGCATGTTAATCAAACCTTATGATTAAGTACTTAACTTCATGGAAAATGATCATTATGGACGTTCAGTAACATTTATTTGGCCAAATTACATGTAAAGTTAGTTCCATTCTTAATACTACAAAGTTATGCATTTGTGTATCTCGTTATTGAAGGAAATTTAGAAATCTTTTGAGTTTGAATTCCCTCATTTCATTTTGCAATTTAAACAATACATTTAGAAAATCAGTCTGCATTGTTACATGGAAAATAATTTGCCAACCAGCCTCTCCCAAGATGACAGTACTGAAGACTGTAATGTGTTTCAAAATATTCATTTTATTCTAGGTGTTGACTACTTTTAGGATTGCCTTAATTAAAAAAAAAAAAAAAACTTTTAGGAATAAAAGTTTTATTGTTCACCATGGATGGTTGAGAATAATATAATTTAATACCTTATTTGAAATAAATTATAAGTGACATTTTCTTATCGGCTTTTTTACTGAAACCTAGATGAAACAGAATATGTACTGAGTTTAATGGTGAGATTTTGTTATCAAAATCTAATTATTTTTAAAGAGATTAATTCTCTTTTGTCTTTACTTCCATGCTATTTTTTAATATTATTCTCAAGATGCATTTCAGAAGCTGTCTCATGAAAATAATATACTAGAGCTTTACTTTTAATTGTACTTTTGTGTATCTGCAATGTTCATTATATTCTAGAATACTTCGTGAAGGGAGAATAGATTTTTGTTTTTGTTTTTGTTTTTTTTTGTTTTGTTTTTTGAAATGGAGTTTTGCTCTGTCCCCCAGGCTGGAGTGAAGGGAGAATAGATTTTATTAAAATGTTATGCATGCAGTCTGTTAACCATTAAGTAGAAGAATAATCTGGATTATAGATGGTATACTTTCCAGATGCAGTGATGAAATAGGAAACTTTTGAAGCACAAGACCATGAAATTGTAGCATATCAGACTTTGACAATAAAGACGCAGTCACACCCTTCCATTTTCCCCCATTTTATGCCCTGCTGCAAAGTAAGATTTTAACTTTGATTTCATAACACTTAACTCAGTGTCTAGACACATAATAGGCACTTTAACAAAAGCTTTTAATGAATGAACAAACTCAGATCTTTAGCAGGTGTTTTTAAAGGGACAATGCGTTTATTTGTGCTGGGAAGAAGCATATGGATAACCAGTAAAAACTGTGGAGTACAAATAGTGGTAGAGAATATTCATCTATTGTTCACTTATGTCTGATTTAAGACTTTTAAAAATGTGTATTTCTTTACATTTCAGCATAAAAACTTGCCACTTTTTCTTGCATATCCATTTACTTCATTTTAGGTCTCTATATTTTTTTTTTCTCAGAGAGAAGTTTGCTTTACAGTTTATCCCACCACTGAATTATTATTTGAGTTCCTATCTTATTGGGATGTTGGATGAACTGTATTTTCCATTATTACACATAATTTTTTTTCCTTTATTTTTTTCTAAATGAATTGTTTCTGGAAAGGAATTTAAACTGTGAGTAATTATTATTCAGCTTTCCTAGTGTTTGTGAAAACAGAAGTTGACCTCATATGGTGAGAGCTGTGGGAAAACTTGGGTGTAACAACAACAACAAAAAAATTTAAACAAAGGGAAAAATATTCAACAGTAAGGGTAGGAGAGTATGTTTCAATCCTTTAACAGTTTAACTCCAAAAACCAGTTATTTAATACTAAAATTCAGTTTTTAATGGGTTTTTAGTGGGAGTTATGAATGTTAACTAAATGGTATTTGATAGTAAAGACCAATTACCTTTTGATTTAACTCAGGATTTGCTGAGGTTAAAATCTTATTATTTGGTAAAGGGGCATTATTCCCTCTTCCATTATTAATGAGGAGGAAAACTAGTTTATTTTTCATAGCTCCATTTAATAACTCTCTTTTCCTCTCTTTTCTTTGTCTTTCAGCTTTCCCTTCACACTCATTCTTTGACAGTTTCTCCTTCTTTTTTCTCTGCTTATTCTTCCATCAAGTTTATTAAGACCCCGTTCCTTGCTGGGCTCATCCAAGACAGGTAGTTCATCCTCAAGTTCCAAAAAATGAAGATGATTAATAACACTATTGCATTTCGTTCCTTTTCCAACCTTGACAAACAAGTCTTTTGTTATGATATATGTCCCTTGAGCATCACTCAGGACCTCTGTCTGACCTGTGTCTACCCCATGCAGGAACGTAGAAAAGGTCCACAGTTTGACTCATTTATGGGAATCAGGATTTCAGTGCCTCAGTGTCTGCCTCATCCAGACACTTGTGCAATAGTCACACTGTACAACTGACTGCACTGGACCTTGTCCTAGGCTGATTTATGATTTAAATGTGTTCCCCTAAACCTGTAGATTTGGGGATGCATCTGGGATTTGTGCAACAGAAGAAATGGCTATATATGAGACAGAAATATGTGAATCCCCTGAATAGCTTTTGCAAATGGAAGGAGATCTGAAGATACTGGCACTATTGGCTTATTTTACCAATAAGGAAACTGAGCTATTGAGAAGTGAAGTGAAATGCCCACACCTATGTAGTCGGTGAGTGGCAGATCCTTGACTGATTCTCTCCGCTAACTTGAGGACCAGTAAACACTACACTGTAGGGTTTCAGCTCACTCAACATGAAAACATAATTAGATTTTATAGTCTAAATACTGAATATGTTTCTGAAAGTTATTTTAGAATACTATTTTTATTTAATAGATTAGGTAGTTTAGAAGAGTATACTGTGAACAATTGAAACCAAATATACCCGAGTGTGCATCCAAACTCTGCTACTTAATAGTAGAGTGCAACTGAACAGGGTATTTAACCTCTTTTTCTTAATCTGTCAAACAGGAACAATAAAGACTTATTTAACCTAGTTGTTGTGGAGTCAGGCCCAAAATCCACATATTCAAAACTATTGATACCAGAGGAAAGTGCTTCAGGGATAAACGAAATCCACAATGTCCAGCCTCAGTTTTGCTGCTACTGTGGCTTATTTCTTCAGCAAATTTTAGATGAGTTTCTAAGAGCTAGCACCATTGAGTTGATTGATGCTCCTAAAGAGCATCTTTTACTTATATAATTTTTGAACATTTTTATTTTCACTGATCATTGAGTTATCATTCATATTTGAATGTGACATTAGGAAGGAATTTTTTTTAGAAGCTTCTTTGTCAAAATGGTTTCTGGTATGATTTGCCATAAATATATATGGTGATTTTATTTAACTGTGAGAAGTAGGTTATGGGGCCGGCTGGGTATGGTGGCTCATGTCTGTAATTCAAGTATTTTGGGAGGCCCAGGTGAACTGATTGCGAGAGCCCAGGAATTTAAGATCAGCCTGGGCAACATTGTAAAGCCTCGTCTCTACTAAAATAAATAAATGAATAAATAAAAAATAAATGGATCTGGTGGTGTGCACCTGTAGTCTCAGCTACTTAGGAGGCTGAGGTGGGAGGATCACCTGCATTGGGGAGGTCAAGGCTGCAGTGAGATGAGATTGCGCCATTGAATTCAGCCTGGACGACAGAGTGACACCACATCTTAAGAAAAGAAAAAATAAATAAAGTTTTATAATCTACAGGCCATTTTTGTAGCAATTGAGCAGTTCTACAAAATAGTTTTGAAGGACTCACATGTTTTTGGAATATAGCACCAAAATCTGGTGATCGGCTGGTGAAATGTAATTCATAACACCATGATTGGGAACAGTAAAGAAAATACAGGATTTAAAAAAGTATAATTGTGCTCATTTGTTATCACCACTAGTTCCTTAATCTGAGACAATGTCATTTATTATGCAAATGGGAAGGAAATTATGTAATTTAAGTTTATTTGAGGACCCTATTACTATTTTCCCTTACAGGGTACAATGTTGAAGTAATATTTTTCAATGATAAATCATATATAATGCTGTGTAATTTTACTGATTATGATATATCTTTCCTTTGCATTCTTATGTGGGTCAGCCAAAAAAAATTAGTCTCAAAAAGCACCGTAATTTTTAGATTCTTCTATTAGATATTAAATCTTGGTGTAAACATTTGAGATTTAGGGACTTTCTCTTTTAATTAAGCCAGATAGTTGTTTAATACAAGATGTTCCAAATTTGGTAATGATGCCTTCTATCATCTACTGAATGTCTTACTTCTCTTCACTCCTTAGTGCCTTTGTTGAGCTTTGGTGATACAACTTTAATTTTAAACTGATCACATTGTTTCTAAACCTTTGCTAGATGGCATTCATCTTTATACTATATGGTAAAATAGATCACATTGAAAATAGATTGGTAGTGTTTTAAAATAAATTTATAATTATATCAGTAATATATTTTTTCTGGAGCCATTTGCATTAGCTTCATTAAATTAGACATTTTTTAAATGCTTACATGATGAAAACAACTTTGGTTAGTTTTATTTAGTTAGAAGGGACATTAGGATTAGAATGGTCACCAAGTCCTTGTCTCTGGTACACATAATTGAACTTTCTTTCCCCTTCATTTAGTTTTTTCTGTACCAGAGGAAGGAAAATGCTTTTACTGTAACAAATTAAGAATAAGTTATATTTTGCTTACATGGTAACTGGATTGTTAATAGGTAATTAAGTTGAAAAGAAAAAAATGGAAAACTTTCACTTGATTCCTTTTCTAATATTGGAAGTGAGGAATTGGGAAGAAATCAATATAATGCATGTAATTAAAACATTCTGTGGTTGTGGTAAAAACCTCATTTAGTTACATGCAAATATTAGAGAAATCTCTTTATATTCTCTTATATTTTACTTAATGCCTTTTGGCTAGCTGAATAGTTTCTGTTTTAATTTCATGGCAATTTGCATTTATTTTTAAGACTTTCAAAACAAATTCTCTTTTTGGCTTGAACGCACATACAACATTTGGTAAATGTAATATATAGCACTGTGAATTACTGATGTTAATTATAAATACTATTATTGTTAATATTGCATTTGGTAGAAATGAATTTCCCTCAATGTACACTCAATTCAGAGAATATATACCAGACAAAATCTCAGGAAAGGACATGAGGGTTTTCTTAACAAAGAGGTACATAGCTATACTGTTATGCCTTAAGGATGAAAATGTTTGATTATTGCTATTAGATTAAATAGTGTTTCCCTAACATTCTTCTCTTACATTTCAGCTAAATAATTATATTAATTTAATGAAAATGAGGTAAATGACTAGGAGGAAATTTGACCTGGCTAATTATAGGCATGTGTCTAATCAGTGTCAACGATTTTGGATTTCTCTATAGTCAGAGTATCAAAATAAGATTTTCATAACAAAATTTGGCCCTTTGCATTTGATCACTGATTATTTCAGTGAGATCTCCCAGTTGATTTTGGTGGCTAGTTATATCATTAAATCTATATGAATGACTCCTCAGAACACATTGGCTTGAAAAAGGGAGCTTTTACAGATTATCCTGCTATGAGAGGAGTTAGTTTCATTATTGAGTTTTGAGTTTTATCTAATAGTAGAAATTGAACTTCCTCCCTGGAGACGTTGGTGCAGACAACCAGCATGTCTTATTGTATGGAGGTCATTGTTATTGCTCTTGATCTTTTTTCTGGTAAATCACAACTCAGGGAGCTGCTATATGTTTCTGATTTTCCTCTCACTTTATGAAGTCTCATAATGATAATGGTAAATGTTTATTGACCACTTAGTACATGTCAGGCATTGTTTTAAGTTTTTATATGATATGTTTTTATTATTAATCCTCCCAATCACTTTGTGCTATCATTATGGCCATTTTACAGATGAGGACACTCAGGAATACTGGGATTAAATAAATTACCCAAGTGCCCAGTCCTAGTAGGTATTAGGAAAAGGATTTGAATACACATAATGGGTATCTTAGAGCCTTGGGGCAAGCACAACTTTATAACCCAGACTTCTTCAATGTTGGCCCTCCAAAATAAGGAATAAATCTCTTACTTGAGAGTAAAAATCCATTGTAATTAATTTGAGTAAACATTTAAATGACTGATAATCTTGGTTATCCGTGGCTGGCGTATGAGTACAGATTGAGAATGTCTCACAGTAGGTGTGGAAGTGGAGGGAAGATGGGAGTGCCTGCAGCTGTGGCAACCCTGTCACTGTCAAAAATGAAATATTTTATTTTCTTTGCTTGGAATTCTTCAATTTCCTTCTTCCCTAAGTAGATGTGTTAGAAAAATAACAAATACCTTTGATAACCTACAATTTACAGGCATTTTCAGATTAATATAGTGAGCTTTAGTGGAGAGGGCATGGAATCTGGAGTCAAGACTCTAGGATTATGTCGTGGCTCTGCCCACAAGCTGTGTTATTTTTACCATTTAATGTGAACTCCTTGTCTTCATTCTCTTAATCTATAAAACCAACACTGCGATACCTATTACATAGGGTTATTCTGAAGACTGAATGAAATCATACATATGAAAATGCGTTAAAAATGTAAAGCATATGTGCATAGTGTCTTATGGTTGTTGAGTTTTTTTTAAGTTGAAAACGTCATATTCATAAAAGAGCTCTTTGTTCCAAATGATAACATTTCTTACGCCCTGTAAAGCAGTCAAGTTAAGGCTGCTAGATCAGTTTTATACTGAAATTAAATATTGGGAATTTACTTATCCAACATTGGTTTGAAGATACTTAATACCATTTAGTAATCTTCAAATCATATTTGACTTAAACTGGTATTATACGACTGCAGTCACATACTATTAAGAAAACACTGTGTGCACTATAGGTTAAAAGATGTTAACTTTTATTGCATGGTCATACACTGTTTCATAGTATGGTGCACGTACGACTTAATACAAATCAGGAATAAGCAAATTTTTAACTTTTTTGAAACTGATGAACAAGTGTAGTATGTCCTTTCCTTAAAAACTATCATATTTATGACTGATTAAAATTTCTGACCAGTTTTACTGCTGGTATCTGTTACAGAATATTCATGTTTGCATGAACTAACTCACTGTGTCAAAATGATTAGCTTTTTGTTTATAGTGTGCTTTCTGAAGACATACTTTAAGATGTGTCAGGAGGACTCAGTTTTATAGAAAAAATGTTGGGAAATGAGGCATGATTGATCATCCTCTAAGACACCAGCCAGACATACAGATTATTGAGATCACTAAGAAAACTTGCCGAAAATAAATAAATTTAACCATTTATAACATAGATGTTTTGGAGCTCATCCCCACCCAGATTTTTCTTTTTAATAAAACATCTATTAACCCTGAATTACAATTGGGAAATGCTGCTGTATACATAAATATTGTTGGAAAAGCCGAGTAGTTTTTTTTTTTTTTTTTAAATACTTTAAGTTCTAGGGTACATGTGCACAACGTGTACATATGTATACATGTGCTATGTTGGTGTGCTGCACCCATTAACTCATCATTTACATTAGGTATATCTCCTAATACTATCCCTTCCCCCTCCCCCCTCCCCACAATAGGACCCAGTGTGTGGTGTTCCCCTTCCTGTGTCCAAGTGATCTATCTCATTGTTCAATTCCCACCGATGAGTGAGAATATGCGGTACTTGGTTTTCTGTTCTTGTGATAGTTTGCTGAGAATGATGGTTTCCAGCTGCATCCAGGTCCCTACAAAAGACACGAACTCATCCTTTTTTATAGCTGCATAGTATTCCATAGTGTATATGTGCCACATTTTCTTAACCCAGTCTGTCACTGATGGACATTTGGGTTGATTCCAAGTCTTTGCTATTGTGAATAGTGCCACCATAAACATATATGTTTATGTTTATTTTTATGTTTATTGTGACTAGTGCCACAATAAACATAAACATACGTGTGCATGTGTCTTTATAGCAGCATGTCACCACCAGGGCAGGCCTGGTGGTGACAAAATCTCTAAGCATTTGCTTGTCTGTAAAGGATTTTATTTCTCCTTCACTTATGAAACTTAGTTTGGCTGGATATGAAATTCTGGGTTGAAAATTCTTTTCTTTAAGAATATTGAATACTGGCCCCCACTCTCTTCTGACTTGGAGAGTTTCTGCCGAGAGATCTGCTCTTAGTCTGATGGGCTTCCCTTTGTGTGTAATCCGACCTTTCTCTCTGGCTGCCCTTAACGTTTTTTCCTTCATTTCAACTTTGGTGAATCTGACAATTATGTGTCTTGGAGTTGCTCTTCTTGAGGAGTATCTTTGTGGCATTCTCTGTATTTCCTGAATTTGAATATTCGCCTGCCTTACTAGGTTGGGGAAGTTCTCCTGGATGATATCCTGCAGAATGTTTTCCAACTTGATTCCATTTTCCCCATCACTTTCAGGCACACCAATCAGACGTAGATTTGATCTTTTCACATAATCCCATATTTCTTGGCAGCTTTGTTCATTTCTTTTTACTCTTCTTTCTCTACACTTCTCTTCTCACTTCATTTCATTCATTTGATCTTCAATCGCTGATACTCTTTCTTCCAGTTGATCGAGTCAGTTAATGAAGCTTGTGCATTTGTCACGTAGTTCTCGTGTTATGGTTTTCATCTCTATCAGTACTTGTAAGGTCTTCTCTGCATTGATCATTCTATTTACCCATTCATCCATTCTTTTTTCAAGGTTTTTAGTTTCTTTGCACTGGTTACGTAGTTCCTCCTTGAGCTCTGAGAAGTTTGATGGACTGAAGCCTTCTTCTCTCAACTCGTCAAAGTCATTCTCCGTCCAGCTTTGTTCCGTTGCTGGCAATGAGCTGTGTTCCTTTGGAGGGGGAGATGCACTCTTATGTTTTGAATTTCCAGCTTTTCTGCCCTGCTTTTTCCCCATCTTTGTGGTTTTATCTGCCTTTGGTCTTTTGTGATGGTGACGTACTGATGGGGTTTTGGTGTGAGTGTCCTTTCTGTTTGTTAGTTTTCCTTCTAACAGTCAGGACCCTCAGCTGTAGGTCTGTTGGAGTTTGCGTGAGGTCCACTTCAGACCCTGTTTGCCTGGGTATCAGCAGCGGAGGCTGCAGAAGATAGAATATTGCTGAACAGCGAGTGTTGCTATGATTCTTGCTCTGGAAGCTTCGTCTCAGGGGTGTACCCCGCCATGTAAAGTGTGAGGTGTTGGCCTGCACCTAGTGGGGGATGTCTCCCAGTTAGGCTGCTCAGGGGTCAGGGACCCACTTAAGCAGGCAGTCTCTCCCTTCTCAGATCTCAACTTCCGTGGTGGGAGATCCACAGCTCTCTTCAAAGCTGTCAGACAGGGGCATTTACCTCTGCCGAGGTTTCTGCTGCTTTTTGTTTAGCTATACCCTGTCCCCAGAGGGGGAGTCTCTAGAGGCCGGCCGGCCTCCTTGAGCTGTGGTGTGCTCCACCCAGTTCATGCTTCCCGGTGGCTTTGTTTACCTACTTAAGCCTCAGCAATGGCAGGTGCCCCTCCCCCAGCCTCGCTGCCACCTTGCAGTTAGAGCTCAGACTGCTGTGCTAGCAATGAGGGAGGCTTGGTGGACGTGGGACCTCTGGGCCAGGTGTGGTTTATAATCTCCTGGTCTGTCATTTGCTAAGACCCTTGGTAAAGTGCAGTATTAGGGTGGGAGTTACCCGATTTTCCAGGTGTTGTGTGTCTCAATTTCCTTTGGCTAGGAAAAGGAATTCCCTTCCCCCTTGCGCTTCCCAGGTGAGGCGATGCCTCACCCTGCTTCAGCTCTCTCTGGTCGGGCTGCACCCGCAGACCAGCGCCAACTGTCCGAGATGCCCCAGTGAGATGAACTCAGTACCTCAGTTGAAAATGCAGAAATCACCCATCTTCTGTGTTGCCCACGCTGGGAGCTGGAGGCTGGAGCTGTTCCTGTTTGGCCATCTTGGGTGCGGCCCCCCAGTAGTTTTTTTACTTGCTGCTTTGAGCCTTCCACTAAAGACACATTATACTCATAATAATAATTCTCCTATTTGCCCATGATAATGAATAAAATTCCTGTTTAGACAACCACCTTTAGGCCATCTTTTTTATTGTTTTTCCCCCTTCAGCTTTTAAATTTAGGGGTACATGTGCAGGATGTGCAGGTTTGTTACATAGGTAAACGTGTGCCCTGGTGGTTTGTTGCACAGATCATCCCATCACCTAGATATTAAGCCCAGGGTCCATTAACTATTCTTCCTGACACTCTCCCTCCCCCAACACCCTCCTTGACAAACCCCAGTGTGTGTGTTGTTCCCCCACATTTATCCATGTGTTCTCATCATTTAGCTCCTGCTTTATGAGTGAGAACATATGCTATTTGGTTTTCTGTTCCTGTATTAGTTTGCTGAGGATAATTGCTGCCAACTCCAACTACGTTCCTGCAAAGGACATGGTCTCGTTCTTGAGGCTGTCTTTGTCAGTTGCCAGATAAGTTCCATTCTGTTAGACCAATTAGATGGTATAAGCATTTACTTAATACCTAGAGCTTTTGTGATATATATAATACTTAGGCGTTTTGTGATGTGTATATATATATCAAATGAGAGTTTTCAAGTATACCCCAAAATGCAGGCATATGGAATAAAAGAAATCCTGTAAGAATTCACTTAAATAGAATAATGACAAATAATTAAAAATATATGTTAAGCAAATTTGAGTTCATACTTCACACCAAGTATTGCACAAAGCACTTTTGCAAGTGTGTTCTCATTTAATCCTTTCAGTAGCTTCTTGAGTAGTTATTATCTCCATTCTACAGGTGATGAAATTGGTTTCTTAAAAATTTTCTCAAGGACACACAACTATTAAAGCTATTATGTGAAGATAGGCAATTAGATAATTCAAAACTAATAACCATGACACTTTGTTGTATGTAGAGCTCAGTTTCTGCTCTGTATTGCTGGAAATTCTCAACAGCAGGTTAACTAACATGCTTTTTAAAGAGTAAAGGCAGAGGAGGCACATTTTAAACAAAATCATAGGCCAGTCTGAGAGGGGACAGCTAGCATTGGTCGGAAGAATTTATTTTGTGTGGAACCCAAGCTCAGTGTTCATATTTGGAAATACTTTGAAGGACTCATTTATCTCTGGATCAACTCATCAAAAATTAAATTAAAACAAAGAAATGTGTACCTTTTACAAACTGATTACTATACCTTTTACAAGCTGATTACTGAACCAGTTGTTCCTTGTAACATTTTGGTCTCTTTTAAGGCTGGGAGCAATTAAATTAAGAAGGCAGAAGAGCCAGATAAGATACTCAAGGAGCAAACTGTGCATGCAGAATAAACATTATTGCATTTAGAAAATTATGTGGGGAGATGTGAATCATACACCAGTAAATCACTAGACAAATGTTTTTTGAATGCTTTCTGTGTCCATCACTCTGGGTTGGGAATAGTGAACTCAAAAGTAAAGAGCATGATTCAGGGAAATCTGGAGAACTGGACGTGTACTTTGGGTTCTGCCCTTAATTACCTTTGGATTATTGGATGAGTCAGTTATCTACAGATAGGGGATAGCAAGAGCACAGTTCCATAGCAGGGGTCTGATGTGAGCCCTGACTTCCCCTACTTATTTGCTGTGCAATCTTGGCAAAGTCATTTCATTTCTTTGTGTCTGGGTTTTGGAATATAAAAAGTAGAATAACAGTATCCAAATCACAAGACTGTTGTGAAGATTCAATTAAGTAAATCTGTGAGAGAATTGACTACATCTCAGATACTGTTCTAAACAATATGTATGTATATAAATTATTTATATAACATTTATTTTATTATTTCATTGTTATAATTACTACTCTTACTCTCTTCGAGCCTGAGTTTCTTGAACTAGAAAATTAGAATGTGAAATTGGATGATATTTAAGAACATAACTACAGATGTGTAAACTTTTTTTGAACTTAGCAGAGAACTTGTCTAATGATTTGTAGGCTGCTTTGTAAGAGTAAAAGTAAATACTGGTAGCAAATGTTTTATGTTTTAAAGACAAATAAACACAAAACAAAGTAAAGAACACTGTATTTTGGTAATCAAAAGATATTTTTATTAAGTATTTAGTACTCAAGGGTGTGGTGGATTTGGATGGAGAGCAGGCTTTTTGTGTTTTAAGAAGTTGTGCTATTTGAATAGGGATGATTAGGATGTGTGGCCAAGGAGGTAAAGCCAAGGTAGTTGTTAATCATAAGGAAAACTTGTGAAGTATGTATTGTGCTGGTAATGGGCCAAGCACCTTACAAATATTAGTTTGTTTAATCTTCAATGGTCCAAGCACCTTACAAATATTAGTTCATTTAATCTTCAGCTATAGCATAGAGCAATTAAATAATGTGCTCAAGATGATATGGTTTACCTAGGCAGTCTGGCTTCTGAATTCATACTTTTAACTCCTTCACCTTACTGTCTCTGAAAAGCTTGAAGAAATGTTTGAAATTGCCTGAAATACTTGGGGTACTGCGTAATTGGTTATAGTCAGACCATAGAGTTTGAGGATCAGGTGGATTAAGGTGAGATAACTGGGAACTTGGAGAAATAGTCTGGTTATTATCACAGTAATCCAGACAGGGTAATTGAGGAACTAGACTATATGGTTACTATGGTAATGGTGAGGAAGACATTTTGTAGTGGACCTTAGCCTCTTTGGGTCACGGACTCTTTTGAGAATCTATTAAATTGTGGCCTTTCTTCTCAGAAATTTGTGCAACACATAAAGTTGCGATGAAATTTCAACAGTCTCCTAAGCCCTTTATTTGATGATTTACTCAACTTTACTTTTCCTTTTTTGTAATAATTAGGTTTCTGAAGTTCTGTAATTTTTCTTTACTTTGTATTTGTTTTGTGTTCTATGTGTTTTCTTTTAATAATATTTAAAAATATTTCACTTTCTTTAGATACCTGTTCTTGAGTCACTAACAAAATCTAATTTTGGTGGGTTATTGATGACTTACTCAGCATATCCCTAATTATTGCAGTGACATTTTCTGTATTTTTCTTTCTTTGTTGCTTGAGTACAAGAGTGATGGTAGACCTTGTGGCCGATATACAGACTGTCTTTACAGTGATCCACATCATTCTTTGTCTATTCATATACATTTCTTATTTGTATAGAAGTATCTGGAATAGGAAAATTATGTGCATAAATAAAATACATCAGTCTTACATTCAAAATATACTTTGAATGGCTTCTTGTCATGAATCTGATCCAAACTTTTGTCTTTGCTTCTAGGACATACTGTTTTGTCTCTTGAGCATGAAGATCCCCAGGGTAATTACAGTCTAGTGGTAAGGGAGTTCAGAAGAGGTGGGGTGACTGATTATTGTTTGTTTTGTTTATCATTTGGTGTGAGAGTAATAATTGGGTCCCCCTTGGCTATATAGGGAGTAAGTATTGCCAGTACCTTTGGGAAATTGCTCTAGTAAAACTCACATGCTATTTAGGATTTTGCTTTTAAAAAAAAATGCAATGTAACTTGGCAGTTTGGTTAGTTGAACTCAAATTTATATTCCTCAAGTCATAAAAAAATGTTTATTTTCTCCTTATTTCTTTGATTATTCTTGAACTTTTATTGCATTTTGGACTGTTAAAATCTCTATTATGGAAGTATAAATTATTTCTAACAATAATTACAAATATAAATATTCTCAAAAATCATGAGCTATTGAAATTGCTTTTGAAGAATAACAATATCAGAAAAGCAATTGTAGAAGTTTCTGTATTTTCTGCCTTTGTATTTATAAAGGAAAGTTGCTTTTACATAGTTTCCATTTATGTAATGAGTAGAATGGGAGATTTTTCTTTTTCCAGTACGTAATGAATGCATGTACCCTACATATCATAAAAAAAAAAAAAAAGATATAAAGAGTATTAGCAAATCAAAGAATATTTTGTTTCATTATGAATTACTGAATTCACTCTTTTGGGAATGAGAACCTTCTCCTGGTTTGAATTATATTCCAAAAAAGAATTGACAGTGTATATAAACCTTCAGTTATATGCTGTAGACAAGGAATGATATATTTCACTGAAATCGCATAAGACATATATCTTTTAAAATTATTTACAATTCTGTTTAAAGATAGTATATTGAAATTGTATTATACCTCTCTCTTCCTCTGTAATAGAGAGCATTGTCTAGGTATCTGTAATAGAAGATATTTGTGAAATGTGGAATGTATACCATCACGGATATTCCCTGATGTTCCTTAGGACTGTCATGAAATATAGAACTGTATACATGCACACTCAATTATGCCATGCCAGCATCCCTTTGTATTTAGTGTGCTGAGAATGGCTCCATTCCTCTCCTGTGGAATAAAGGACATGAATTTTTGGTGAGGTTTTTCACCATTGCTCTAGGTGTGGAACTGCACTGTGGTTGTTGAAGACAACAGGAACCAAAAAGCTCTGAATAAATGGAGCATTATTATGTATCAAGAGACTTCAAAACAAAATACCACTCCATTGTTGAAGTAGCACACACTGTTACATCTATTTGTGTGTGTGTGATCACTTTTCACTGAACATATCCTATATCTTACATTTATATTAACCTGTTAGTAGTTCTACATTTAATCATGATTATTTCTTGAGTGAGAATTTTAAGCCAATGAGTGATTTTAAATTATATGATAATAAAAAGTAGTATATTTCTAGTCTACTCATTGTGACTTCCGTACATGAAACTTGAATGAAGGCACAGCGCTGCCTAAATGACTGCCCATCATGCCTAAATGGGTGTGTTTAATCTGGATAGTGAAAAACTTATGGAACTGAAGCTTTTTGGATGCTTTGAGAAACCAAACTCATATATCATGGAAATTAACATGATTCTGTTTGCCATTGTATATGTGCTTAGGCTGTGTTAGATACTCTAGTTATTAACGACTTTTTTTTCTTCTTCTTCTTTTTTGTTTGGATGGAGTTGCTCTGTCACCCAGCCTGGAGTGCAGTGGCATGATCTCGGCTCACTGCAACCTCTGCCTCCTGGGTTCAAACGATTCTCCTGCCTCAGCCTCCCAAGTATCTGGGATTACAGGTGCCTGCCACCATACCTGGCTGATTTTTGTATTTTTAGTAGAGATGGGGTTTCACCATGTTGGCCAGGCTGGTCTTGAACTTCTGACCTCAAGTGATCTGCCTACCTCAGCCTCCCAAAGTGCTGGGATTACAGGTGTGAGCCACCGCGCCTGGCCTAGTTTTTAGCTACTCTTAACAGCTGAATGTCTCAATAAATTTTTCATTTGTATCTACTAGTAAGATTTGGATTCACTTTGGTAGCCTGTCATGCAGACACTATAAAGAGGGGAAAAGGAGGCCTTTGTCCCCCTGAACTACTTCTGACTCTTGAGTTGCTGAGAAAGTGTTAGTCTATTAAGTCTTGGATATTGCAAGTTTAGCAATTAAAATGCCTTTAATTGAGTCATACTTCAATAAGTGTGTATTAATAGCATTCTTATAAACTAGGAAAATGTTCCTTTAAAGGAAATATTTGAACTACTTTCTGAAGGTCCATGTGATAGTGTTTTAGGATCTTAGCAGTGGGGCACTGTTGTACTGATGTAACATTATTTTTATTGTTACTGGGTTAATTTTCCATCATAAATAACAACAGATTTATCTGTGACCCTGCATTCACATATGCAATTAAAGTAATTTAGTTTTTCAAAATGTTTGCAATTTTTTTTTTGTCCATTGTCAGTTTTCTATTCTGTTGCTCAATTTTGGTCACATCTGTCTGTTTACTCTTTGATATGGGCCCCCAGCTTCCACCACACAATGGAGCAGCCATGGTCTCTTTATTCTAATGGCTATTTAAAAGACATTTACATTTACTAACTGAAGTTTTCAGTGTTCTGTTGTTTTGGCTATTGACTATCATTTTGTAATTACATAGTTTTAGATCTGAATAAGGCCATTTTAATTTCTATTCCCTCTTCTTAGACTGCTTCTAGTACCACAGAAGTATTAAATAAATTGTGAGTGAGATGGAGAAAAGACAGTCCTTTCTTGCATTGACTCAGAAGCACATATCAAATGCCAGAGCACTGGACTAGACACTCAATGGGACTTGATTGTTAATCCTTCTACTTAATTATTCTGTTTTTGAGTAGTGATCATTGATTGACTGATTGGTTGGAGTGAGATTTGATGTTACCTGTACATTTGCAACTGGCATTGTAATTCCAGCAATCTGATTCCTTAATTACTTGAAAGTTTCTTTTATGCACAAAATTTACCTTACATATGGGTGGAAATTGTCTCCCAAGAGTGGTTCTTTTTGGAGGAAAGGAATGTAGTCTGTCATAGCTTTATTATAAAATTGTTCATTTTCCTTTTGCTGAATTAAAAAATGCATGTTTGATAATTAAACCAAAATTGACAAGTTCATTTTGAAGATAAATGAAACAATTGCAAATGAAGTTTGAGAGAATACTATTGTAGGGAATTTTTAAATAGGTGTGTGAAGATTATGATTTGGGGAGTGAACATTAGAAGTGCAGAGAATTGGAACTTCCTGCATGTTTCTGTGTTATTCAGACGAGTAAGTGGTTCTTAGAAATGGTGGACCACAGATAGTGGATGAGAACATGTCTGGTCATCAGAATGAAGCAAACAGTGTAAGCATTACGGAAACATGGAAAGACACAGAGGGCCTGATGGTTTGCTGCAACGTGCTCTAGAGCCTACTTGGAGTAGGGTGTATTGAGCCAGAGCAGGTAGGAATTACATGCAAACTTGGGAATTTAGCTCCTGCTGTTGGCTCTCTGGAAGGTGACTGTCAGGCAAAATATTTCGATCTTTGCTTCACTGTGGTCACAGATATAAGATATTATATACTAGATTTATTATTTTTTAATGGATCACCTTTCATATGCAAAAGTGGTTAACATTCTTAAATTGTCACTTAAGGCTTACATTATTTGGTATCATTTGGGACATATGTTTGCCATTTTATTAAGACCCTTTGAAAGAAGAGAAGGCCTATTCATTAAATAAAATGATTTTGATGCCTATAGGTGTTTTAACCACAGAGGATGGGGATGGTAGGTGGGCATATGGACATGGAAAATGGGTAGTCCCATAGAATTGAATGAAGAGGGTAAAAGGAACAAGTTATATGTGGGTATGTCGGCATAGAGATATATATATATATATATTTTTTTTTTCCCTATCAACTTACCAGTTTAGGATTGAGGACTAAGAAGGCAAGTACTGTATTTTGTAAGGTTTATTCATACAAAGGTTTCTAAAGTTTATAGTGATTAAAAAACTTCTGTCAAGCAGTTCAACTCAATAGGTCAAGTCCTTATATTTCATGTCTGTCTTAGGCTATTGAGTTGAGGATTTCTGAGTGGTCAAATGTACCTGGATTCATGTACCCCAGAAGTTAATTATAAATAAATAAATAAATTTTTAAAAATATACCTGGATTAAATAAAGTTTCAGAATCCCTGGGTACTCCTCATTTCTGTTCAAAGGGACTGGCTCACTTGAGAAATAAATTCATCTAGTCCTAAAGTATCTATCCTTGTTTGTTTCTTGATTTTCTTATTCTCCCATGGCATTTTTCTCTGGAGAAGAGAGCAAATGTTCAAGTCCAAAAAATAAATGTATAAATAAAAGCCTCTCTCTTTAAATTCATCCCAGCGAGGAGAATTTCATGCATTACTTTAGTTTGCTATTCTGAGGATTCGTATAAACATCATTTGCTGAAAATATTGTTGTAATAATGTCATCTAGTACAGAGATCCAAGATAGTGGGGGGTACCTCTTGGTGTAACTGAATATATACACACACACACACACATATATATATATATATGTATGTATATATATGAAATTTTAAAAACCATTATAGAATAGACTCATATAAAATAACAATTCTTCAATTATATATTTAATTTTTTTAGTATTTGACTTAAACATGTAAATTAAGACATTTAATATTTAACTACAATTCTAAGTTTAATGTAAACATTAGATAGCATATATTTCAAAACCAGTAAATATAATTTTTCTTTTATCATGCCCATGTATGATAATTTGTGATTGGCATTGTCCATGTGTCGATCACTGGACTTATGTGTATAACTTTAAAATTTTGAACAACATTAAAAAAAATCAGGGCCAGTTGTCGTGGCTCATGCCAATAATCCCAGCACTTTGGGAGGCTAAGACAGGAGAATTGCTTGAGCCTAGGAGTTTAAGACAAGCCTAGGTAACATAATGATACCTTATCTCTACAAAAAGTTAAAAAATTAGCTATGGTGGCATGGGACCTGTGGTCCCAGCTACTCAGGAGACTGAGATGGGAGGATTGGTTGAGCTCAGGAGGTTGACTGAGGTGGGAAGATTGCTTGAGCCCAGGAGGCTGAGGCTGCAGTGAGCTGTGTTTGCACCAACCACTGCCATCCAGCATGGGCAACAGAGGGAGACCCTGTCTAAAAACAAAAATCAACTTTTATTTAAACTTATCAATTATGCTGAAATATTTTGAAACCATTAAAATAACTTTTGTCAAATGCTATTCAATGTTGAATCATTATTACATAATTCATTATATAAGCCATTTGCAATTGTAATGAAGCAAGCAAAATATGAAAAATTAAAGTAGTTTTGTGATAGAACTTCTCAAGACTGCATGCTGAGGAAGTTGTGGACTGTCACTCATTTCTGTGTCCTTGAATCCTTAGACTCAAGAATATGTGGTGAAAGGAGCACGCGAAAATCTGTACATGGGAAGGAGAAAGAATAGATATACATAAATACGTGTATTTAAATATATATACGTAAACATTTAAAAACTATTTTGAAATTTGGATAATAATAGAAGCTCTGTACTGCTCAGGTACTTATTTTCTCTAATTAATTTTTAATCCCTTGTAGTTGAGGAATATATATATATATATGTTTGTTTTTTTTTTTTTTCCCTGAGATGGAGTCTTGCTCTGTCGCCCAGGCTGGACTGCTGTGGTGCAATCTCGGCTCACTGGAACCTCTGCCTCCTGGGTTTAGGTGATTCTCCTGCCTCAGCCTCCTGAGTAGCTGGGACTACAGGCACATGCCATCACACCCAGCCAATTTTTGTATTTTTAGTAGAGACAGGGTTTTACCATGTTGGCCAGGATGGTCTTGATCTCTTGACCTTGTGATCAGCCCACCTTGGACTCCCAAAGTGTTGGGATTACCGGCGTGAGTCACCATGCCTGTTTGAGGAATAATTCATTTAATTAGTCTGATCTTTATTAAATAATTGCTTGTAGCACATTTCAGATTTAATCTGAAAAAGTACTGGGTATAATATATATTCTGTAAGCCTGAGGAAAAAAAAGAATGCTTATTTCAATAAGTGCTTTGAGCACCATAATGCCCTTTGATTAACACATTGGTATGTTACGTAAGATACTATTTTGCTATATTTGTATGTGAACATTCAGTGAGCATTCAAATGAGCTATTCAATCTGCTAGTAAAATGATCAAGACACATACTGTATCTAACAGTTGAATGCATTTGAAGGCTCAGGACTGGTATGATAGTATTTAGAGGAGGTTAGTAAGGAGGTTTCTGACAAGGACAGAAGTCATCATAGCAGCAGGAAAAAACACCAGTAAATTAACAAGTTGTATTTTTATTTATAGATCTATGAAAAAATCATTTTTAAAAATTTTAATTGAGATTGGATTTTTCTGTTTGCAAGTCTAATATTTAACCACACTTGAGATGGCCATGTGTATTTTTATTTGAAGGGAATTAATATCTATAATAAAAGCCAAAGACTTTCAAACACGCAAGTGATGAGTGTCTGCAGGAGTAGCATAAGTAGAACCCTAATAAATATGTTCTTACGATTCTTCTTAGGGGCTGGCTGTGGTTAATTTTTAGCTCTCTCTTCCAGACAATATATTTTGTATATATTTGCATCCAGAATATCCATTCTGTGCATAAATAAACACATATCCCCCATACTGATACATGTTTTTTCATCCAGGAGAATATAAGTTAAACCTAATTGCTCAATGTTAGAACCCAAATAAAATTCAGTGAAAAGTCCTTAGTACTTACATATCTCTTTACTCTTTGTTCAGAAGTAGAATCAGATTTCACGTATTTTGGTGATGGAACTACTTTTTATATTTCAACTGGCATATATTTTACAATAGACATATTCTATTTTTCATAACTTAAAAACAGAACTTCTTCTCTTGGAGTCATCTAAAAAACTAAATATTTATTATGTACTTTAAACAAGAGAAATGTGCAACTGGATCAAAAAGTTTCTAAGAATTCAGCCATAACCTTAGGGTAGAGAGACACAATTTTTTTCTTACTACTTACATTTTTTTTCTCATTGTCTTTAAACTTGTTCTTTAGTTTTGCAGTTTAACACTTTGCCAACTATCTCAAGCAAAAACTGATAGTTACACCACCTGGTAAGCTCTTCAGAGCTTGGGTTGGCTTATGTTTGTTATCTGTGGTCCGTTTCTTCCTGCTCCTCTCACTGCCTAGCATGGGATACAATGCATAGTTGGTGCGTAATAGGTGCTGCTGATTGATTAATTGACATAGTTTGATTAGCACAATGGACTGTGACATACAGAAATGTCCACAAGGGAATAGATGGTGTTCTAGTCTAAGGAGGGCAGGCCAGAAAGTGTTTTAAGCTGTGTCTGACATGTGATATGCTTAAGCTGTTCTCCTAACATGTGCTGACATAAGTATCTTTGACAGTCCTTGTTCAGACAGTTGCCACATGAAATATGGGATAAGAGCTGTTCCTGTACATGTCCTGATTACAGAGAGAGATGAAATAAATGTGTCTGGACTTGCAAAGACATTGCATCTGTTGTGGTTGATTGACTGGTGTGGAGGGAAAATTGACTTGTTTAGAGGGAAAATTAAAGTGCCCAGCATTTTGTATGCCTTTACTTATGGTGTGGATCAGTGGATCTCAATCTGGACTTCATATTTGTGTAACCTGGGATTAGGTAAAAATAGGCCAATGCCCTGGCCATACCCTAAACCAGTTAAATCAGAATCTCTAGACATAGAGCATGGGCATCATCTTTTAAAAAAGCAATTCTCAGTGTGCAACCAGTTTTGAAATAGGTTGAGGTTTTGTAGAAATTAAACCAAAGTTGGGAAAGAAGAAAGGCTAAGAAATTTAATTTCCACTCACCTTGTTCTCATTTACTTAGAAGGATGCAGGGTCTAGAATACCACTGTCCAGTAAAAGGAAGCTAGGTATGCAATTTCAAATGTTCTAGTAAACATATTTTTTAAAACTAAAACGAAAGAGTTGGAATTAATTTTAGTAACAAATTTTATTTAGCCCATTATGTTCGAAATATTATTATTTCAACATAAAATCAATATTAAAATATGAATGTTATATTTAACTTTTTATTTTTTTATTTTTATTTTTATTTTTTGAGAGGGAGTCTTGCTCGGTCGCCCAGGCTGGAGTGCAGTGGCCGGATCTCAGCTCACTGCAAGCTCCGCCTCCCAGGTTTACCCCATTCTCCTGCCTCAGCCTCCCAAGTAGCTGGGACTACAGACGCCCGCCACCTCGCCCGGCTAGTTTTTTTTTGTATTTTTAGTAGAGACGGGGTTTCACCATGTTAGCCAGGATGGTCTCGATCTCCTGACCTTGTGATCCGCCCGTCTCAGCCTCCCAAAGTGCTGGGATTACAGGCTTGAGCCACCGCACCCGGCTCATATTTAACTTTTTAAAATACTGTATCAAGTCTTCTAAATACGATGCTTACTGTGGATATGCAGCATATTTCAGTTTGGAGTAGCTATTTTTTGAGTATTCAACAGCCATATGTGACTAGTCAGTACAATATTTTGTAAATATAGGGGGCAAAGTGCTGGAATTGAAATCAGGAGACCTTAATGTTAGTGTTAGTTTGGCCAGCTAGTGACTAATCCTTTAATGTTGGATGATTCATTCATCCTCTCTCTGGACTTCACTTTCCTTTTATTTAGTATGAGGGGGTCAGTCTTGACTGGGAGTTTTCTAGTTATGCTCCAGAGAGCAGCAGGATTGTGTCAGCACTCCTTAGTAGCCATCATCGAGGAGAAAGGAGGCACGCTGCTTTAATCCCTTTCTCTTTTGGATATACTTACGTTTCCTGGCATAATTTTGTTTGAGGGGGGAAAAAAGAAGCAAAATAGAGGCTTAAAAGATCACTAGGCTAAATATTCTCTTGAATCTTTTTTGTCAGCATTTATAGGACTACTCCAGGTAGAGGTGAAACACTAGGTAGCCTGTTCCTGATACTTAAAAATATTCATTGGCATATTTTTATACATCCCAGGTTACATGAATGTGAAGTCCAGATTGAGATCTACTAATTGATAATTAGTAATGATCTACTAATTGATAATTGGTAATGATGGTATCATACCATCAATGATACCATTGATACCATAAGTAAAAGCATACAAAATGCCAAACATTTTAATTCTTTCCCTGAAACAGGCTCCACACCAGTGAATCGATCATGACAGATGCAATGTCTTTGCAAATTCACTAGATTTAGAAGGCTTGATACAGTATTTTAAAAAGTTACATATCCCACTAGTATTGTCACTGAGAATCTTCCAGTCAAGGTGTCACCACGGCAATGACCCTCAGATGTTTCCTATTAAATAGTGGAATCCCTTCAGTAGTGGCTTAAGTGACTCAGATTTGAGAAGTAGAAATCCCAGATACCTGGAACTATCCCAGAGTGATAACACATCACTTACGCTACTGAATACATATTTGTGGTCTAAAATTAACCTACCCTCAAACTCAGAAAGTGATCCCTGGATCTTTCTGAGATGTAGTTCCCATAGTCAACCAGACTGAGGGCTAGGATTACTCTGGCTGCAAAGTTTTTTTGACTTGAAATGTGTTTCTCTCTGGTAAATGTAGAGTTGACAACAACTTTAATAATAGTTATATAGATGCCAATATTGGATGCATATGCGTTTGGTTCATAGGTAGACTAGTAACCTTTCTCCATATCAGATAGATAAACTCTCTGCTGGAAACAGCAGATAGAAAAGGAAACAATTTCATGTCATTGACCCTTGAAAATCAGTCTCTGCCGGATTTCCACTGTCAGTGACATGAGAACATAATCCTAGCCCAATATGTTGTTTGCCTTTAAAGCCTTCTGTGATGTTTTCTGTTAGAAGTCGGTCAAGTACTTACATGTCCCAGATTTTATCTACTTTGCTGTTTTATTAATTTGAGGGGAAAAAGTGGCATTGGGTGGGAATTGTGAAGTAGTGAAAGCTGAGAAGGTTTGTATCTTCTCAGAAGATATGCTTCTTGATTGATTAGAAGCTCATCCTGAGAAGGATGCTTCTAAGACATCTTAGCACTATATTCTGTGCTTACAGGCAGTTACAAAAAAAAAATGTTTTGCAAAGAACCAGCCCAAATATCAACAGCTATTTCTGAATTTTTACTAATGTGCACAAACGTCATTTCTCTAGTCCTGGCCTGCTCATGTATCAGTGAAAGCAACTTGTTGTGGACTCAAAGCAAAGGAAGGAAGGGGAAATCCAATTTTGTTATATTAAGTGTAGCAACTTTCACAATGAATTAATTAAATAAATGTTTCCAAGGTGATTGGATTCTTTGGTCTAAATAGTTTTTGCTCAATATTTGGCACAGGTCTTCATGTAGGATTCTAGGTGAACAGAAAAAGCAAATAAATGTGACCTTTGTAAGGCTGGTATGTTTTTTATGAAGCCAAAAGGTGCACAAATACACAAATATTAGCACAGTCTTATTTTTGTTCTAGAAAACTTTTCACTGGCAGCATTTCTGTGTTCAGTCTTTGGCATCATTACTGCCCATCTTGGTTCCCTGCAGGTTTTGCCATCTGTTTAACTGGTAGAGGGCCCCATCTCGTCAGGATCTCTTCCATCCAGTTGGAAATAGAGCCCTCTGATTGGCCTTTTTCCTCTCCTTTCTCACCCCTGTTTATTTGGAACCAGCGCCAGTATCTCAGAGCAGGTGGCTTTACCTTAGCCAGTTGCCTTAGGATTAGCAATTACTGGAAGGTAAAAGATCTGCAGTGGAGGGTGGAGCATCTGTTATTGCAGTGTTCTTAGCCTTGGAGGGAGTCTCGGGACTTGGAGAAAGACTAATTCATGAAGGTGAGGCGCTTCATGGGGTGCTCTCCTGTTGCCTCTCACCTTCGTAAATGTTTTGGCACTTTCAGGTTTAATTCTTTGATCTATCTTAAGTTTAATCAGGCCAGCAAGTGCATATGTGGCAGAGACCCACTGCTTTTATCTGCCTGACAATATATTAGCCTCCTTTCCTTCTGTGCACCTGTGATTCTTGCCTGACGGTTATGCAGAGCCACTTAAACCTTCACTGTTGCCTAAAACACCTTGGGAAATCATTTTTTAAAAATTCAGCTGTTGCCCTTACCACAAGCATCCTTTTGAAGTTTATCCCTTTCTAGCCCCCAGCTCATATCTTGACTCACGGTCTATAGCCTGAGGAATTTTGAGGAGTTGCCAGGTAAGATATTTTCTAATCTCAAAACATATATAAAGACCTGTGTAAAGAAATGTGGCTGTTGAAAAACATCTCCATGTTTTCTTAACAAGCATACTCTATCAGTCAAGCAAGGAAAAGCAGGGAGGGCAGAGAAAAGAAAAATAGAATAACCTCCAGATGCCTCAAATTTAATGACCTAATTTCCTCTTTTTCTCTCCTCCTTGTTTAATCTTCAGATTTCTTTTATTATTTACCATTCTTTGGGATTATACAATTTGTCTTTTGTTCTTGTATTATGTATCTATTGTACTATAAGCTACTCAAAGTAACTTTTGGAAAATAAAAGGAGTATTTGTGAGAAATAAATACCTCTCAGTATTAGAATTTTATAAGAAGTGATTTATTAATCATTTTTACTTACTAAGCATTATTGAGTACTTTCTGGGAAGTAGTGTAGTTTATTTGTTGCAGGTATTCTGGCATCAGACTGCTGGGGTTTAAACTCACTGAGTTATACACATAAATCACTAGATAATTATCTTGGGCAAGGTGCTTAATATTTTTGAGCCTCGGGTTTCTCCTGCACAGTAATGTTATGGCAGCTAAATAAGTTTATATATAAACACATGTATGTACGCCCTACTCATCTTACACTTTTATTGTTGTTTCTGATTTTATTACCTAAACAATGCCTGGCATAAAATAAATACTCTACAAATATTAGCTACTACTGTTACTATTTAGTGTAGTTAGTATAACAATCCTCAGATAGATGTAATCCTCACTTCACAGGTGAGGTAACTGGAGCCAAAGAAGGTTATTTAACTTGCTCAAGGTCATAAGCTGGGGAGCGTGCAGAGTGCAAGGTTCGCACCCAGGTTTGTCTGACCACAAAAGCCTCCTGCTCACCCAACGAATCTGCCACGACTGCCTCAATCTGACAACATAGTGAAATAGATGCGGCTGGATTGTCCAGAAAATCATCCTTGCATCCATCTGTACAAGTTCATTTCCCAGTTTTTCTTTTCTCTTAAATAGTTATAATTTCACTCAGGATTATAAACCTATGCCGTTAGATTACACAAAATGTTTTGGCATAGGTCTCCTGTAAGTCTTGCTTCCTTGAGAGACACTTTTAGGAAAGGAGAGGGCCAAGTTTATTCCGTAACATCAAGTGCTTTTCCTGAGAGAGGAGCCATCCAATGGAGATGCTGTATGTCTGTTTCATAATGTGCATGGCACATGAAAGATACATGGGATGATGTTTATGCTCCTTGCCAGATACTTCTCATATCTGACAGGGATGAGTTGTCCAGTGAATGAACCATCATGTGAAACAGAGAAATAATGAGTCTTTAAATGGCTTACTGGCCATTTGTTGCAAATTTAACCTTTGTGATACCGTCTCTGACCATAGACCTTTGGAAGCAGGGCAAGCTAGAGGAGTTTAGTGAATGTCTTCTGGTTGAATGAGTGAATGAATGTACTCACAAATGTAGAGGAAGGCAGTAGCTACAAGAGAGCTTCTTGCTGTTAAGAAGATGTGAGTGAGTGGAAGAGACAATGATTGCTTCCAAGCCTAAGCAATCATTGGACTTTGTCATTGTGTCATTTTTTAAAATACCTGTGTCTCCTCCCTGACAACCTGACCCTTCACTTTTAAGGAGGTCCCTTCAGTATGAGCATACACACTCACCTGCAAATCCTGATTTCCTTATCAGTATTCAGTGCACTTTTGCCTTTTTGCTTTCAGATTCCTGCTGTTTTCTTAAATAGTGAGTAGATCAGTTATCTCAGATGCGACTCTAGTTAGAGCAGCAAATCTGGTTGGGTAGATCTTTTCCTGTGCCTCTAATCCCAGTAGAGGAGCCCATTTTCTAGTGGAGACCCATCTTTGCACAAGTTGGTTATGGTTGGATATATAGGAACGATTTTCTTTCACAAAATTGATTATTGTTGAACTGAAAACTTTTCATTCCTTTTCTTTTTAACTCAATCAGGATATTATAGATGCAAGAGATAGTACTGGATGAGCAAGAACTATCAATTTTGTTTAAGCAATCACATTATATCTAGAATCAAAGAAAGGATGCAGTTCTTAATTTTTGATAGATAGCCCTTGATCATATTTTAATTCAGCCACCCTAAAAATACTGTTTTAGGTGGTTTGTGATGAGGATGGATATATGGTGGTTATTATTGAATTGTTTGTTGTTGAGTTTTGGCTAATGTCATAATTGGACCTTTTTTCTTTCAGCTGTTCCATTTCCTCCAAGTCACCGGCTTACAGCAAAAGAAGTGTTTGATAATGATGGAAAACCTCGTGTGGATATCTTAAAGGCACATCTTATGAAGGAGGGAAGACTGGAAGAGAGTGTTGCATTGAGAATAATAACAGAGGGTGCATCAATTCTTCGACAGGAAAAAAACTTGCTGGATATTGATGCGCCAGTCACAGGTAAGTCCTGAGGAGGGAGATTGCCCACTCGCATACACATTTTGTTGTTTATAGCATCAAATCAAAAGTCCTAGTTACCACTGAGTCTTTAAATACCTTACTC
>NC_045436.1:80886452-80914620 GCF_002776525.5 Piliocolobus tephrosceles | reverse complement strand
AAATAAATAAATAAATAAATAAATTAAACTGTCAGAATTTCAAAAAAAAAAAAAAATATCTGTAAGATTGCAATGCTCTAAAAAGTGGCATGTGACTTAGAGATGATGGTGATTTCTGAAGTGATACTTTAAGAAGTCATATTGTTTGTAAGTAGAAATATTAAGTGGCACAAAGAACACAGGATATTCATTGGGAAAGATTAGACAAAATATCCCGAGACTTACACAATGGTTGAGTAAGGGTCTAAGTTAAAACAGTGGTTTTCAAAGTGTGATCCCCAGACTGATAGTGTCATCATCACCATTTGAAACTTGTTAAAATATGCATTCCCAGGCCCCACTCCACCCTACTGAGTCAGATTACCTGGGGTGAGACCTAACAATCTGTGTCTTATCCAGCCCTATGTGTGATTCTGATGCACATTAAAGTTTGAGAACCACTGAACTTTTGGAAGAAGGACACATTGTTTTTCTCTTTTGCCCATAGCATTTTGTCCCTACAAAATAACATTTTTTTTTTTTTTTTGAGACGGAGTTTTGCTCTTGTCGCCAGACTGGAGTGCAATGGCATGATCTCAGCTCACTGCAACCTCCGCCTCCTGGGTTCACGCAATTCTCCTACCTCAACCTCCTGAGTAGCTGGGATTACAGACACCTGCCATCATGCCCGGCTAGTTTTTGTATTTTTGTAGAGATGGTGTACCACGTTGGCCAGGCTGGTCTTGAACTCCTGACCTCAGGTGATCTGCCCGCCTCAGCCTCCCAAAGTGCTGGGATTACAGGCGTAAGCCACCACTCCTGGCCGTTTTTTGGTTTGTGTGTTTGTTTTGGTTTTGTTACTTCTTATGATCAGATACATATTTTGTGTAAGTGTGCTTCTCTTAGGCCGTAAAAATGAAATATCGTCAAAAAATTGTGTATGAACTGGACACGGTGGCTCATGCCTATAATCCCAGCACTTGAGGTCAGGAGTTTGAGACCAGTCTGGCCAACATAGTAAAATTACGTCTCTACTAAAAATACAAAAATCAGCTGGGTGTGGTGGTGGGCACCTATAATCCCAGCTACTTGGGTGGCTGAGGCAGGAGAATCTCTTGAACCTGGGAGGCAAAGGTTGCAGTGAGCTGAGATTGTGCCCCTGCACTCCAGCCTGGGTGACAGAGTGAGACTCCATCTTGAAAAAAGAAAAAAACAATTGTATAGTATACAGCTTCTAATACTAGAGACGTTGGATCTACTCTTTATGGAGTTTGCTTAATTTGCAAGTTTTCATTTTTGAAGAAGCTAAAAATATTTTCCTCTTAAATATTATTCTGATTTAGACATAGAATATTGTTCTTTTTGATATAAAGGGGGCATCTAAAAGTATTTCATATATACTAGTGATGGCTAATTTCTTTTAAAATTATTGGTCTTCAAATGAATATTTGAATTGGACTGTTAAGAAAGAGATAACCTCTTTTGAATATCAGATTACACCTTTCTTTATCAAAATATCTTGAGTGATTCCCATTCTAGAGAGATTGACATTATTTACATTTTAATTTTGTCTTGCAATGCTATTTTTTCTTATTTGTAATTCAGAAATAATAACTATGTTTAGGGCCAGGTAGAGGAGGAATTGGCTCGAGAAGTATTAACTCAATATTGGACCAGTGGTGAGTAAGTCAGGCCAGAGACTTCCTCTAAGTTACTGACCGATAACTTCTGTGGAATTCAGAATTAAGTGTAGTAGATATGTAAACTCTCAAAAGAAGTGATCAATATTTTATAATTAAAAAGCCACTACTAGATTTTCCTCTAGTCCTTCCCTCCTACTTTTTATTAATAAAAATGTTTCACTCTCAGATGTTTAGAGAAGAGTTGTACTAACATTTGCCATGGTTTGCCCCCATTTAAGAAAAACTGAGGAATTAATGCCCTAGTTTTTGGAAATCTAGATATTCCTTCATTCATTTAGCATTTGTTTAAAGTTAAAATGAACAAAGACTTTCTCTTCAAGTGTTCATAATGCAATGAAAGGTTTGTGTTCATTTAGGATTTTTTTCCCCTGAAAATTTATTATGTTTTATTTTGGAGAAGTCAGAAGGACCAGGAAGCTGCCTAGTCCCCTGACTCCCTGCCATCTGTCCATCTGGAGAGGGAGTAAAGGAGTGTGGACTTGCCCTCACAAAGTGGAGTTAGCGTGTGGATTTAGATAGGTGAGCATATCATCTTCATAGGAGTAGAGATGAAATTTGTCCAAACAAGGGAGCCATGAGGCAAGTTCCATTATTTTTTTCTCATCTAACATGGCTGACTAGACTGGTAGCTGTTTCAGATTTTTAATTTAAAGACTATTATGGGAGAAAATTTTTGCAATCTACTCATCTGACAAAGGGCTAATATCCAGAATCTACAAAGAACTCAAACAAATATACAAGAAAAAAACAACCCCATCAAAAAGTGGGCAAAGGATATGAACAGACATTTCTCAAAAGAAGACATTCATACAGCCAGCAGACACATGAAAAAATGCTCATTATCACTCGCCATCAGAGAAATGCAAATCAAAACCACAATGAGATACCATCTCACACCAGTTAGAATGGCAATCATTAAAAAGTCAGGAAACAACAGGTGCTGGAGAGGATGTGGAGAAATAGGAACACTTTTACACTGTTGGTGGGATTGTAAACTAGTTCAACCATTATGTAAAACAGTATGGCGATTCCTCAAGGATCTAGATCTAGATGTACCATATGACCCAGCCATCCCACTACTGGGTATATACCCAAAGGATTATAAATCATGCTGCTATAAAGACACATGCACACATATGTTTATTGCGGCACTATTCACAATAGCAAAGACTTGGAATCAACCCAAATGTCCATCAGTGACAGACTGGATTAAGAAAATGTGGCACATATATACCATGGAATATTATGCAGCCATAAAAAGGATGAGTTTGCATCCTTTGTAGGGACATGGATGCAGCTGGAAACCATCATTCTTAGCAAACTATCACAAGAAGAGAAAACCAAACACCGCATGTTCTCACTCATAGGTGGGAACTGAACAATGAGTTCACTTGGACTCGGGAAGGGGAACATCACACACCGGGGCCTATCATGGGGAGGGGGGAGGGGGGAGGAATTGCATTGGGAGTTATACCTGATATAAATGATGAATTGATGGGTGCTGATGAGTTGATGGGTGCAGCACACCCACATGGCACAAGTATACATATGTAACAAACCTGCATGCTATGCACATGTACCCTAGAACTTAAAGTATAATAAAAAAAAAGACTATTTCTGTGTTACAGACATTTTATAAAGGAAAGTATTTTTCGTCTTTGAAATTTTTTCCCCAAAAATGTAGTTGAATTTATCTTTGTGTTCTTGCAAACACACAAATGGAACGTTGAAAAAAGTGTGGCCCCAAATCAGTGAGGCAACACATTTTGATAATTCAATTTAATGAAATGTTTATTGTACATTTACCTGGTACAGGTGGTATGTATCCCACACATGTGAATAAGACCTGGTCATTGCCCTCCAAGGGCTCAGAATATAACAGGAAAAAGTATCTAACCAAGCATAAGTACATTAAATTGTTGACTAAATTAAAGGATGTAACCTAAGTTTGTTCAAGCAAATTAGGAAGTATCCAAGTGGATATAGCTAATTTAAAACCAAAATGTGTTCCTATCTTCTAAATGACTATTTCCTTGACAGTGCTCATTGATTATTACATTTCATCTTTGAGTTAAAGAAACTGTTAAATAACTGTCCTACCTGTTGTGGATATGGAAGCCACTCGTATTTTTTGTAAAGTGGCTAGTCATGTTCTTTGAGGTTTGCTGTGAGAAGACGGGGTTTCAGAAGGGTATGACAGGTGAGGTGGAAATGGGAGGGTGAGACTGAGGCTGGAAGGCCAGGGTTAAATATTAACTCTATAGCCAGCACTTATTCTGGTACCATTCTATAAGGAATGGGAGTCGAGAGGATCTTTGAGCAGGAGAGTTACATAATCATGTTTGTGGCTAGAATAGTGTCCTGGATGAGATGAGTAGGATGAGGTGGGGAGGAATTCTTAAGAGGGGGGATGATTAGGAAACTTTCGTACTTGTTCAAGGGAGCCATGACAGGGTAGGGGGATTGAATCCCATTTTTATTACAAGACCTTTTATAAAATGAGTGTTCAAGTTGATTTTAAAACATCTGAGTAGTTTATATTTAAAACGTTAATATCTCTTCAAGTCTTCTTCAAGACAGTAAGATGATTTGTGCAGGGATCCAATTTACATTTCTCCCTGAAGTTCTCATATTTTCCTGTTTTCCCTTTCACTTAGCAGAGAACATTCCACTCATTTGTAATGCAAAAACAGACTGGAGCTTAGGTTTTTTAATACAATGATTTAGAACTCATTTTCTGCTTTCTGGGCAGAGGGGATAGGCCAGCATCAGCTGGGCAAACTGCTAATCTCTCTGGTTTGTCTGTTTCCTGCAGTGGGGGATTTGTCCCTGGGGCAGCAAAGGATTCCCTTAGTGCCTGGGCCTGCCATTTAGCATGTCAGGCAGTTGCCAGGAGAACCCTCTGGCTTTGTTCCTGGATGTGAGAGTGGACTGGTGGCCAAGTTTAAGGTCATGGCAGTCCTTCCCTTACAGCAGCTGACGTCAATTAGGAGAATTCCCCGTGCCTGCGCTCTGAGGAGAGTTAAGCAGGAATAGGAATCGGTGTCTTCTGGGACCTAAAAGATCAGTGTTTATTCTCCTCATGCTGTCATTTGTCACTATGAAGCAGTGTGGCCTTACTTTATATGGAGATAAAATATTTCGTCTGGGGCATTTTGCCCACTTGTGATTTTGGTGGCCAAATCATTAGGGCCTGTCCTGCAGCCAGAGACTATTTTGGTACCCGGCCCACTGTTGGCAAGTCAGCACATTTCAGTCCCAGCCTGTGGCAGCCACACATCATTTTGATATCCTTATACTCCTTCATTTCAGCCCTTGGTTAAAAAAGTGATTATATTATAAAAGGTGACTGCATGAGAGCCAAAGTCCTTTGATCTGTTCACCTCTGGTCTTGCAAGATTGTTCTTGGAAACCCATTTTACAAATGTGAAAAGGGAGACTCAGAGGTGGAGTCAGTGTTTCCAAACTTAGCCATAGATCAGAATCACCTGTAGGGCTTCACAAACTACAGATTGCTGAGTTCTACCTCCAGAGTTTCTGATTTAGTAGGTCTGGAGTAGGGCCTGAAAATTTGAATATCTGAGTTCCCAGATAATGATGATGCTCTTGATCTGGGACCACACCGTGGGATCCATTGGTTTAAGAACTTTGACTGAAATCTCGTAGCGGGTAAGCTGAAGACTTTGCTTTAAACAGACATTTATCTACATAGCCTATGCTTAGCTATTATACTATGTTGTATACACTATTCTACTTCTGCATTGTAGGGTTAAAGTCTTGGGCTTTCAGTTCCCGTGACTAGAATGTTTTCCTGCTCATTACTGAAGACAACATACAAAGAATAGTGATGCGAAAGGTCCTCAAGAAAGAAGGAATCAATTATTTTGACTGTTGATTATAATTTATTATATTTTAAATAAAAGTATGTTTCTATAACACAAGCAGGCAGAATGAAACAAAATGCTTGGCATATTTGGGACATTGAGTTTATGTATGCAGTTTTTCCCAGAAAAAAACATTCATAGTTATTTTCTTTAGAAGTTCTTAGGGAGTTTACTATAGAAAGTTACTACTGGGATGGATGGGCGCAGTGGCTCAAGCCTGTAATCCCAGCACTTTGGGAGGCCGAAACGGGCGGATCACGAGGTCAGGAGATCGAGACCATCCTGGCTAACACGGTGAAACCCCGTCTCTACTAAAAACATACAAAAAAAAAAAAAGCTAGCCGGGCGAGGTGGCGGGCGCCTGTAGTCCCAGCTACTCGGGAGGCTGAGGCAGGAGAATGGCGTAAACCCGGGAGGCGGAGCTTGCAGTGAGCTGAGATCCGGCCACTGCACTCCAGCCTGGGCCACAGAGCGAGACTCCGTCTCAAAAAAAAAAAGAAAGTTACTACTGGGACAGTGTATCAAACAAAAAATGTAAGCCAGGGGCTCAAAATCAGGTTTCAGTGAGCTGAGTGGTAATGAATACAGTATTCTATTAAGAATAGCTGAACCATAGTAATTCAGTATTTGTGTATACAAATCAGTAATACTCTATTAACATCAGTAAACATGTAGCACTATCTGTGGGAAACATTTGACAGTCATTACAATTACATCATAGTTACATGAACAACTATTTTACTTTAAGACACAATATACATATCCCTTTTAACATATCCCTTTTATCTTCTCATGAATTGGTACTTTTCACAAATAATGACATATTTAAGCACCTTTGGTAAAGCAATGCCTGTTGTTTTCACAGGAAGGTAAACATTCGCAAGATTGTTATTCTTAAAATTTGAAAACAATCTTTGGCAGTAATAATGCTCTAATTCTTTTGGAGAAGGCTAAAATATATTAACATCAATACTATCGTGGCTTTAACAGAAGTGGTGTTTCAGGTAATACTGAAATGCCACCAGATAAGGAAAGAGTATTTTCTTAAGTTTGTTAAAGAAAAAATTGTAGATATTTTCCTTTGTCTACCCAGGTAATACTCACGTTTTCAATCTCATCTATGTTTTACTCATTTTTATACTAATGTTTCCGATCTTATCCATGTTCCAACTTCTCATTGAAGTGTTCATAATAATTTCAGACTTCATTGATTTTATTCTCTTTCTGAGTCGGTAACATGTATGGACTGTAATGGGCAGTCCGAAATACCAGTCACTGACTGGTTCTGACCCATGACAAAGTTTTCACTGATCCAGAGTGAAAATTTCATGTTCATTTTAGCCAAAATGCTTTCTTTTTGTGCATAACAGTATGGTGACAGTAAATCATAATTTTTTATAGTTTTGGGGGGATAAACTGAGTCGTTTTTGTTTTAAAGCTAACATTTGTTAGGTTCTTGTGTTTTTTGTTTTTGTTTTTTTTTTCTGTTTACTATCATAAACACTGTGCTTTTTTTTTTTTTTTTTTTGAGATGGAGTCTCGCTCTGTCACCCAAACTGGAGTGCAGTGGCCGGATCTCAGCTCACTGCAAGCTCCGCCTTTCGGGTTCACGCCATTCTCCTGCCTCAGCCTTCCGAGTAGCTGGGACTACAGGCGTCCGCCATTTCGCCCGGCTAGTTTTTTGTATTTTTTAGTAGAGACGGGGTTTCACCGGGTTAGCCAGGATGGTCTCAATCTCCTGACCTTGTGATCCGCCCGTTTCGGCCTCCCAAAGTGCTGGGATTACAGGCTTGAGCCACCGCGCCCGGCCCAACACTGTGCTTTTTAACTCTTGTGTTCACACAACCCTGTGAAAAAAGCATGTTATCAGCTCCATTCTACAAATGAGGAAACTAAAGCTCAGTGAAATTGTGTATCTTACTATGGTTATGCAGCTAGATAGTGCCAGAATTGGTATTAAATCCCAAGCAGTTCAACTATGTCTATTTCTGTTTTATTTGGGGGTGGAGGTTAATTTTATAGGTTTAAGAAATCATTAAATCTGGAAGTAACCGTATATAACATGACATTAACTGTATTGTCCTGAATAATATTTTTGTTTCATACTGTTACCCTACTAAAGGTTAAACGTCTGAGGACATGAACTTGCATCATGGCTTTGTGGATATTATTCTATTTAAAAACAATTTTAGTATAAATGCACTGCTGATTTGTATATAGTAAATTATGATAACATAATGGAAATATACGAAAACCTCTAGAATATGTGTTTATATATGTGTGTGTTTCTTTGTGTAAGTGTAACCACTTCCATAGCAGTTATCTTTTTAGTCTGTTCTGTTTTCCTGAATTTGTTGATTTTATTGATTTCTGTCTTCTTAGTGAAGTGTTTTGGACACAGAAACATGAAATACTTGACGAATACACAAGTCTGTTTGGAAGTTGTTTCTTACAGAAGAATCTGTGGTTTAATTAGTGGATTTATAAAAGAAAAAATATAAATTTTGATGCAGCTACGTTACTATTTTGTAAAGTTGCTGTCTTGGTATATAAAGTGTAATATTATTTAAAAATATAAACTAAAAGCTTTTAGTTCCACACCTCGCTAATGGAAAATATATTACCAAGAGAAGGCCTTCCGGCAGTTCAGTCCTGGCTTGTGTTTGACTTGGAGATCAGATAGCTTGTTCTTCTGTATTTTGTCTGCCTTGCCAGCAGCATCATTGTGCATTGCCTTTATGAAGTAACATGAAAGTCCATGAAATGGTTTGATACCTAAATCAGTCTGTTGAGGAGGTAGGGAAAAGCCTTCAAAAGAGTTCAGTGTTCTTTTCCTCATATTAAAACCTGAAAGGTCTATGTATGTAGCAAGCTATATACATATATGTAAAACCATGTCTAAAAGAGATAACACACTCTTAAGAAGTTTCACTTTCAGACTGCTTTCATCATATGAAAATAACGTTTATAGCAAAATGTATTTTGAGAAAGTAGGATTATACTGATTATATGATGATAGAAAAAAAATCTTATCCATGAGATAATCAAGTGTTTTTCAGAAATTTTTATAAAACTACATTGTATTTTAATATAAAGGGTAGTAGGAAGAAAAATTTTCGATAGAAATAAGGGAAGCCTCAAATGATTAACCAAGTTTTCTTTTGCTCTTATGGCTCCATTTGTAATGACTTATTTATCTTTATATAAATAGATGTCAAGATCACCATTTTATTTCACTGCCTTTCTTTTCAGATTCATAAATTTTTGTTATATTCAAGATAGTATTATTGTTAGTTTTCTCTGGATTTTGTGATTCATGTCAGACATTTTAATATGAAAAGATATACTTGGAATTCATGAACCTGATTCCCAGAAATGCAGTTATTAACTCTCACAATCTCTGAATGTGCTATCTGATTTAAGATGCCATCTGGTGGTATGCATTTGTTACACCTGGTTCTTTTAATTGCTCTCAGAATCATACATCCTATATTGCTGATGAAGAATATTTTTGAAATGACATGCAGACATTTGTTTTCATTTCAAACAAAGGATAGTTTGTGTTTCCCTTTCTGTTTTCTCGAAGTAATATGCATGTTTGCTTTAGCCTTTGTTAATAAGCATAATCTGATTCTGTCTTACAAAGCATTATAATCAGGCTGCAATTTTCAGAACTCAGCTTTGCTCACAGACATTTGTAGATATTCAGCATCCTCTTTAAAATCCTAGTTACATATTTTTCATTTAATTTTAAAAGGTAAAATTTGATTGGATACTTGGATACCATGTGGTGAATAAGAGATTCTCAGATAATCAAGCATGGAACAGAAATTATTCATTTGAATTCTCTTTCTTATGTTTTAAACATTAAAGGCCAACTCCTTCAAAGGTAGACCTTAGCTTAATCTCAACTACTGTTTTGCCTTCTTCAGGAGATAAGCTGGTAATATTTATTAAAGATATATCAAATGTAGGTGAAAGCTAGACATTAAATTGCCTGCATTATTGATATAAAATATCCATTCCACTTGAGACTCTGAATTGAGGAAATGTTAAAAATACATGAGATGATTTTAGCCCCTTACAAAATAATTTGTGGCTGGTTAGCTTAGTTTATTAAGGACATGGTGGCAATTAGCCAGCTTAATAGACCAATGAGCCAACTTACAGACTTTTTTCCTCCTCTGTAGCGTGTTTAGAATTCTCAGTTTATTTTCAAATTTCTGGTTCAGCCAGTTTATCCTAAAAAAAATGACAGGAATAAGAAGAGGTGAGAATAGGAAGTGTGATTTAATCTCTGCTGTGCAGGTCACCTGAGGTGTATCACCTAATGACAGTGCAGCAGTAACTTTATTTTCACCCTATCCAGCGTGGTGTCCACATTAAAATTGTCAATCTCTAAATTAGCATTTTGTGTCTGCCACTTTCTACCAATGTACCACTCAGCAGGATATCCACCTCTTTAAATCTCAGCTTTCTTCTTCAGTGGTGTTAATGTCGTACCTGTCACTCAGATAGAGTGAAATGCTGCAGCCACAGCACAGATATGCCCACTGAGTAGTAAATTTTTGTTGTTATTGCTGTAATTGTTACTATTGGGACCGGTATTGTTGTTACGTATCTGTTATGTCAATTTTTGATTCTAGTGTATGGTTTTGGTGATTAGAAGTATAGACACCTTGTAAAAACTGTATTAATTTGGATAATATAGCTTGCAGTTCCCCTTTTGTGCATGTAAGTAAAGACTGAGAGGGCTATACTGTGACAGAGTGTGCAGATAGTTCCTCCTAACCACAGCTGTCCCCTGCTTACCTTTTCTAAATTGCAAGTGAGTTTTACTTTGAAAGAAAATCAATTTTGTTTTCATGAACGTATTTTGCACTATCAGTATATCAATTAGAAAGAAGAAAATGAAAAATTAAAAATGGGAAATATGAGCTATTATATATTAGAAAACTAGAAGTAAATAGCCAAATACATGCAAGGGTAGGCTTTGCTCAAGAGTCCCATGTCAAAGTAATAATTTCTTTGATGGTTGAGAATCATCTAAATGTAAATACATTTTCATTTCATGTTTGGGTGATTGACTTTTTAACAGTTCATGGAACTACCAACAAAGTATGCATAATTTGGATTTTACGTTTCCCAAATAATATGCAACTTTAGATTGCTTTCTGACATTTCAATCAGAAAAATGTTGCAGGGATTTTCAGTGAGTTTTTCTCCCTCTCATTGGCAACCCTAAACTATTTGGGGGTATTTTGTTATATACCTCTTTGTCAAAGCTTTCTAGGGTTTCTAGAAAGCTCAGGCTGTCTTGATGACAATTTCTTAGTATGTTTCAACATGTTAATGAGAAAACACTAGGCAAATATCATTTCAGTTGGAGAAATGAAGACATTGTAAGTTAAAGGATCATGTGTCAAAACAATATAATATTGATTGGCCTCAAATATGCCTTTATTCTTTTGTACACTATAAAGAAATTTAAACCATTTTTAGATAGGAGCTAATATTTCAGGTTCTGTTTTAAGCAATGAATGAACTAAACAGTAACTCTGGGAGATAGGTGTTCTTTGGATATCCATGTAATAGATGAGAAAATTGAGACATGGAAAGGTTTACAGAGCTTGCCCAGGGTCGTAGACATAGGGTATCCACAGCCTGGATTTCTTGGTTCTAAGGCCGTGGTCCTTCAATTAAAATATTACGCAAGGCCAGGCAGTCTGGTTCCAGAGCCCAGTGTCTTATGAGGCAGGGAAGGTGGCCATAAACCATTGATTAAAATATTCTTGAATAGGAATTTATCCTAATATTCTTCACTAATGCTTTCAAACAAGTTTCTAATTGACACAATGTTTATAAGCATCAAATTATTCCCTCAACATCATGCAGCCTATAAAGAAGGCATGCTACAGCTAGTGAAGTTAGTTGGGTAAAGTTAAAAATTAGAATGTTTGAAGAGCTAGTTAATATTTTTAAAGTGAATGCATAGTTTTTATTTTGTCTTTCCCCGCATGACCTTGTTTCAAAAGTTTTGCTTTAGAAATTGCTTTCAAGTACTGTGTTAGAGATACTGGAATCATTTTAAAACAATCTTGAAATCCTTCTAATACCCCTCAATGAAATTCAGATAATTTACATAAGATCTCAGTTCCTGTTGGTCCTCTAGTGAAGGATGAACCCCAGAATTATTTTCTTCTTCTTCCTTCCACCTCTTTCTTCAGAATTCTCATCAAACAGTATTTATTGTAGAACACATAAAAATAACAAAATATTATTACCTCACAAATCTGGCCTGAAAATTTTACTTTTTTTCTAGTTAGAAGAATTTTGGCCTACTAAATTATTTTATATATTTGGGCTATCTAAGAAGACAATTTAAACAACTGATTTTAGCATAGGACCAAATAAAATTTCATGATGGCGTTTGACTACCATTTAAAAAGACATTTTGGACCTCCCTTTTGGCTTAACTAAGGCATATAGCTTGTAATCTTTTGCCTCCTGCTCCTTCCTTGCATTTCTGTGGGACTGCCGCAGCTCCCCCAGCAACTCTGATTCCTGCCTGATGCTGCAGTGTGCAGCCATAAGCCCTTGCCTCACCCTGGAATATAGCACCTAGGTTAGCCCTTCCCTTCTAACTCCAAGTGCTAAAGAATGGTAATTAGCATTCTTTGGACCTTTACTACCTGCCTAACAATATACTAAAGGTTTATATGCTCTGTTGAGCAATCTTGTGAGGTATAGGTACTGTTGTTATTCCCAAAGTTAGAGATGGAGATCTGTCCAGTACATACATAGTATGAGCTACATGTATAATTTTAAATTTTCTAAGAGACACTTACAAATTTTAAAAGAAACAGGTGAAATTATTTTTAATAATGTATTTCATAACTTCAACTTTCCAAAATACTTTCAACATATAATCAATATAAAAATTATTAGTAACATATTTTGCATTCTCTTTTTACGAAGTCTTTTTAATTCTGATGTTTCTTTTGTACTTAAGACACATTTCAGTCTGACTGTATTTCATGTGCTCAATTGCCCCTTGTGGCTAGTAGCTACCATATTAGCACAGTTATACATAAAGAAGCTGAAGCTTGGCAAGTAACTTATGATAAGAGCCTTAGTAAATGCAGCTGCTGGAATTAAGTGCAGGGAACTGATTCTGGGCCTCAAGCTCTCAATCAGCACAGTATACCATCTCAGGACCTGGATGGGTTTCTTCCTTCAACTTACAAGCACCGCCTTGTGAGATTCTTCTGCGGCTTTAACTGCCTGTATCATGACTAACGAGCATAGTCAGATTCCATTCTCTACCTATTTCTTTTTCTTTCAGTTGATCCTGTGGTGTTAACTCTGTGTCTTTGATCCATTTCCCTGTTGGGTCAAAGGACATAAAATTACAGACCACTGGAAGTCTATGGGAGTCACTTACCTTCTTTTTTCTAACCTAGCTACTTTTGTCTTCCCATAATTGTGAGCTTGAGCCTGTAGAATGTGTGCACTATTTGTTACTTCCAGTTAGAAAGCCTCAGTGACTATCCATTCCTCATAGTAGTGATTCTCAAAGCAGGGTGGCACAAGGTTCATAGGGTGTGTCATAATTCATGATGAATCAGGTAGGGTTGAGCAATGAGATATTGAAGCAAGAATGTGGAAAAGCAAAGCAGTGCAATAGCCTTGATAGAGAAAGTCAACAGCTTCCAGTCTGTCTTTCACACAATATCAAATAAAAAAGCTTGAATCAAGAAAAGGAATGGGATGCATTGTTCATAATGGTAACACAGTGCCCATTTTATAGCATGTAACTTTGAGAATCAAATTTTTTTTTCTAAAATTGCTTTCATATGTTTTTAATCACAATTTTTTTTTTGATTTTGAGATATCAAATAGAGTTAAACAGGGCAAAGGATTTTGATAGTTTTCATTAGAGGACATTATAACACACTATTCTATAGGATTGAGTTGATCATACACTATTTTATCTCAACCTTCATTCCTCTAGTTTCTATTTTTTCTAAGTGGTACACATGGCCACTCAGCTGAAGACTAAATTTCTTAAGTTTCCTCTGTCACTATGTATGGCTGGGTGACTAAGTTTTTGTCAATGGGGTATAAGCAAAAGTAACATGTGTTACTTTCAGATCATGCAACTAAAAAATTTAATGTCTTCCTTGCTTCCCTTTCCCCTTCCTGTCAATACACTTAGGATGGCAGTAGCTAAAGATGCCATTCTAACCGTGGGACAGAGATGATATATCGGGTATGGCAGAGCAACAAGACAGAAGGGCCATTGAGTCCCAATGTTGTGTACAAGCCATGTTGCCTCAAATTGCTTATATCCAAAGAAATAAGCTTTTATCATATTTAAGCTATTGTTATAGCTGGGTCTTTTTAATAAATTTTTTGGCCTGCATTCTAAACTGTATTTGTTTGTTTTCATGCTGCTAATAAAGACATACCCGAGACTGGGCAATTTACAAAAGAAATAGGTTTAATGGACTTATGGTTCCACATGGCTGGGAAGGCCTCACAATCATGGCGGAAGGCAAGGAGGATCAAGTCACATTTTACGTGGATGGCAGCAGGCAAAGAGAGAGCTTGTGCAGGAAATCTCTCATTTTTAAACCATCAGATCTTGTGAGACTTACTCATTATCATGAGAACAGCACAGAAAGACCTGCCCCCATGATTCAGTTATCTCCCATCAGGTCCCTCCCACAACAGGGTCCCTCCCACAACACGTGGAAATTCACAATGAGATTTGGGTGGGCATACAGTCAAACCATGTCAAACACAAAATCTAGATTTGTTAATGACTTTCCTACAGATTGTTACCTTTGTGTCCTACCATAGCTACCATCAATCCCTGCCACAAACCCTGTTCTTTTCCAGAGAGAAGTCAATATATTGTTCTTTTAATGAACCTTGATTGTCTTTGTTTCTCTAACTTGAGATACATCAGAGTAATTCAGTCTACCTGTGGTATGCCTTCTGTTTTGTTTTTTACCTTCTGGTTTTGTTTTGTTTTGTTTTTCCCCACCACTGTGAATTCTATACAGCACTTAAGAGCAGGCTCAGGTCCTGTGTCCTCTGGAAAGATTTTCTTGACTCCTCAAATAGCAAGGTCTTTCTCTTCCCCTAGTTCCCAGTGCATTTGAATACTTAAGCCTGTTATATTTAATGTTTATTAGGTAGTATCTTCTCTCTCCCAGCTATCCTGAAAATTCCTTGAGGGAAATGCCTGTATCTAAAACTTCTTGAAAGCAATCTTAACATCTGTCCCAGTGCCTATCTGTATTAGGTACTTAATGATTATTTCATTCAATTTGATTTTTTTTTTTTTTTTTTTTTTTTTTTTTTTTTTTTTTTTTTTTTTGAGACGGAGTCTCGCTCTGTCGCCCAGGCTGGAGTGCAGTGGCCGGATCTCAGCTCACTGCAAGCTCCGCCTCCTGGGTTCACGCCATTCTCCTGCCTCAGCCTCCCGAGTAGCTGGGACTACAGGCGCCCGCTAACACGCCCGGCTAATTTTTTTGTATTTTAGTAGAGACGGGGTTTCACCGTGTTAGCCAGGATGGTCTCGATCTCCTGACCTTGTGATCCGCCCGTCTCGGCCTCCCAAAGTGCTGGGATTACAGGCTTGAGCCACCGCGCCCGGCCGATTTTGTTTAATACCAATAAAATATTAATTGAATCTCAGTCTTGTCACCTTAAAAGTTGGTAGGTCTTAGAGATACTTTTACACAATTATTTTTTTAAGGAAAAATTATGGTTGCTTTCCAATTTTTCCTAGTTTTATTGTCCTAGAAATAAATAGAGAAAAGCACAGTATAGCCCGGTATGACAACTTAAGAGTAAATAATCACATATGAAATTGTTCAAAATCTTACCTTTTTATTCCATACAAATCACCTTACAATGAAATTATTGTCAACTCTTACTTTGATTTTGATAGGCTTCCTAGTGATCATGGTTATAATTTATAACATCCGTAATTGTGCTGTTTAGCCTGTCTCACCCTATATGTAAGTCTCCTCATAATTTCTTATCTAAAGATTTGACAACTCATTTGTGTGCCTCTCATGGCAAATTCGTATTGCTAAACATTAATATAATCATAGAATTGTAAGATACTTTATTTTGTATAATCCTTTCATTGTAATGTGTTTCTTTTTTATGTCAGATGTGATTTTTGAGTGGTCTGGCTGCAAAGTATAATGGGCTTATCTGTGTATTTTTATCAAATCCTGCTTTTAGATTCCAGATTATACTTGTTTGAGGAAAGTTAAAAATTGACAAAACTCTTTGCGTAACAGAGGAGCCTCCACTTTATTTTTACTAAAATAATTTTTAAAACACTTTTGTTTTCTATTTACAGTCTAAGTTATATAAAATTCATTTCTTTGAAATATATCATTTTATTTGAGCTTTGTTATGTTACCTTTGTGGACCTTGTTTTAAAAAGGTTCCTCAGGTTTTTAGAGTATTGACTATTTGATATCTTTTCTGATGTTAAATTCCTTCTATTTAGTAGCCATCAACATATTTATAAATACCCATAAAATACCCAGAAAAGTCTGTGAAAGTCAAGATACTTGGTATGTTATTTTTTAAATTTTAATATGGTGATCATAAACTTGTGATGGTCTACCAATTTGAAAAAAAATTTCTCATGAAAAGCTGCTAAAGAGGAAAAACATACTTACCAATATTATTTTAACATTCTTAATTTTTTTTTAATTATCAAAGCAACACTTATTCTATTTTATTTTATTTATTTTATTTTATTATTTTTAGAGACAGGGTCTTGCCTTGTCACCCACCTGGAATGTAGTGATGCAATCATAGCTGATTGTAACCTTGAATTCCTGGGCTCAAGTGACCCTCCCACTTTAGCTTCCTGAGTAGCTGGGACTATAATGTTTTAATATAGTGTGCTAATGAGGTGCACACCACCACGCCCTGCTAAATTTTATTTTGTGTAGAGGCTCACTATGTTGCCGAGGATGGTCTTGAACTCCTGGCCTCAAGAGTTCCTCCCTCCTTGACCCCCCAAAATGCTGAAATTACAGGTGTGAGCCTCTGCGCCTGGCCAAAGCAGTATTTACCCTAACATCATCATGACCTGGAAACTTAATTTTCCATTAGTTTAGGTTATGGATAGCTCTCAAATTCCCAGTATGAGAATACTGTGGGTGAGTTCACTATTACCAGGGTTACTGTAGTAAGATATAATGCTAATTATTGATTCAAAATAAAAAATTTCAGTAATTATCAGGGAAGATCAACTTCCAGAATTAAGGCATATAATTATAAATAATATGAAATACAACTTAACTGTCAGATGTCCACAGGCAGTAGGTTAAATGCCGATTCATATGTAGGCCTTTTATAAATGGCCTACAAGGAGAGTGGTTTTATTTTCACAATCTGTCCTTTTTTGTCTCAGTTATGATTTTTGCTAACTCCCTAGTGACCCTTAGCTATGTTTTAACTCTTTACCAACCTAGTCAATTCTTGGATCATGAGTAGAACCCACTTATTAATTATGGGTACCAAATTGGATGATACTACAATTTATCCTTCAAACTGGTACCCTTTTGAAAGTAAATAGGGATGCTGTTACTAATTATACTACCACAGTACATTTAATCCAGGACCATTCCAGACAAACTGGGATATTAGGTTGTCCTAGTACTGTACCTTGAAGGTCCCCAGTTTCCACCTCTGCTCATCTCTGCTAGATGTGACCACATGTTCTTAATGTTGACCAACTTGCACATATAACTTTGGGTGCATTAATCATTGTCCTATCATTTTTGGGTGACTACAGAATGATGTACCATAAATGCAGATTATAACTACCTGCACTAACTGGATATAGGTGACTTCATATAAACAATATTTTGCATGTAGGTTTTGAGTATGTTTGCATTTGAATGTAGACCTGAGTGGTTCTTCAGAAATTAATACAGTAAAACATTAGAAATTTAGGACAGTGATGGTGGAGTGGGTCAGTTAGATATCAAAAATTGTAATAAAGCATTTCTTCTATACATGGAAGAATAGGCATTAAGATTGACACATTATGTTGATTCAAATATTTTAAAATATTTTTAGAATTTTTATTAGCATTTACCCTGAAATAAGTATTGCACAAAGCATATTCATTCAGTATTGTCCAGTTGCTCTTAGCATCAAGTCACTGGTGTCAGGTTGATGGCAGTGATGAGACAAATTACTTCTTTCACCTCTTTAAACATCAGATAGATTGCTGGGGACAAAGAGACAGCATGGCTTCCAACCATTACACAAGTCCCCCTTCTGTAGCAAGGATCATGTCCAGGATGATACAGTTATGGAAGGGAGCATGCTGAGTTTCTGTTAATTTGATGAATCACCAAATTGAGACCAGTGGTGGTATTGTCCAGGGACAAAGTGAATTCCTTCAGCAGTGGGTAGATAACCCACTATTTTTGAGTTGAACTTTTTCAGCTAGATAATAATTTCCTTGGGATGGTATCTAAAAGGTGGCAAACCTTTCCCTAAAAGTAGTGGAGATGAAATTTAGTCTCAGTTCTGTAGTTATTTTCTTTACAGCACTGTAGGAGCCAAGATTACACTTGCATGAAGACTTGTGATGACCTGGACACCTCTTTTGTTTTCTATGATTAGAGTACGATGAAATGAAGGGGGAGTGGGTGATCGTTCGAGAGATAGTTCAAGAAAGAGAAGAAAATTGTGGGGAGTCAAGTATGAATGGATTTGTAAGATTGGTGATAACAAGAAACAGTTGATTTGGCTAATAGACTTAGGTTCCACAGAAAAAATAAGAATCATTGAGAGTTAGCCAGGGGTCATAGAAATAATCATCTGCTGACTAAGGGTGACCAGGGAATGCTAGTTTTGAAGACGAGGAAAGGATTTGTCAGAGGTGGTTTATGTGTGGTTGGATTGAATCTGAGGAATTAGGACAGTAGGGGTAATAGTAACAGTTCCACTCATATGGGGACTGTGTGGAGAACGCTTACCAACTTGAGGGCTTTATGTTAGATTTAGTGATGTCTAGGTGTCATGACAAATGCTCATTTCCAGAAAGGGACCAGTGGTAAAATTATGATAGAAATAGACATGACCTTTTTGAGGATAGACTTTTGGAGGTTTAGGAGTTGACTTACTATGGATAATTATGCAGTTTAGAATGGTAAAGGCAAAGAGAGGAAGGGTTTTAACAAAATGTGCATTCTGATTGGTCAAAGGACTCTGGGAGCACAGTACCAAAAGTCTGTCCAGTAGAGGTCAATGGGAGACAATGTTACTATATTTGTTAGATAGAATACATTATTTTCAGGGGCAGTATGACCATGATTTTGAATAAAAATTTAATGTAAAGGTAAGTCTTTTTTGGAGCAGATTTTGAGTTTCTGCTTAATCAAGGCCTAATGCTAAAACTGTTAAGTATTCATCATACTACTGACAAATAAAATCTGAACATTTGCATATAAAGTAAAACTGAAGCATGGATTCATGCTTGTGTTCTACATTCTTTCACATAACAACTGCATTTTATGTGTAATGGGCATGTTTTAAGGGTAATGCTTTGTCACCTAGTGAGAAGATCATTGGCTTTAGAATGAAACAGACATACCCTGTAATCCTGCTCACAAGTTACCTAACATGCTCCTCCTCATTTAAACTTCTGTGCAAGTGATTGAAATAATTTCTACTTTACAGCACTGTGAGACTTGAGATTAATGTGTTGAAAAAGCTCCTCACATAGTACCTGAGATGTAGTAGGAACTCAGTGACCCAAAAACATAATTTATTACCACTAAAACTGATCTATATACATATATTCACTGAACCTTCTGCAAATGGATGGATATATATGTTTATATTTAGTAAACAGAAAAAATAATATTTCTTGGTATATAGTAGTGTACTCTGGATAATGATAGTCATTGTTATAGGAATTGTGTTCTTTTTTTTCTGCTTAATTTAACGGTCATTCCTGGTAAGAAATATCAAAGATTTGCTGAGGTATTCAGCACTTACTTCATATTTGCCCTTCACGTGTAAATCAGAAACAATTAAAATAATTTATAATAGAAAAATAAAAAATTCAATTTCTAGAATTTATATAAACTCTTTCTTACTTTGTTTGATGTACTTTCTTAGCACCTGAATTCCACTTTTCATTTGACTCATGTGAGTTGTTTGACATTTGTTTTGGTTCCAAGTAAAAGTATAGTTGTTTTGTTTAGGATCGTCTTGACATTACTGAACTAAAATTATCCCTTTTTTTCCTGAGCTTAACAGGAAAAGAAGGATGAAAATAATAGCATTAGTGAAAACTATTATCTAAAAGCGGTGAGAGTACAGAACTGCTATGAATCAGGAATCCTGAGAGATTGTGCCAGTTCTAACAGTGTCTTCCTGTAATTCATGAAGAGGTTATTCTAGGTGATCTCAAAGCCCTTGTTGGTTTTCATTCTATCAATGCATTTCTTACTCAGACTATATGTTACATGACTTCAAAGGGAATATCTTGATTAGTCTAATCAGGGTTTCCTCCTGCTACCCTTTAAAAACACCTCTGTGTCAAAGTAAGAGATAACCTCAACTTTTGTTATTGTGTGATTTAACTTCCTACCATATGATGAATTCCTGAACATTTTAAAACAACTAGTTTTATTTTTGTGAGTACTTCAATATCCAGAATGATTTCTTTCATTAACATAATGAAGCTTCCACCCCTACATGTGTTTCTTTTTTCTTTAAAATATAGCAGGTCTGTTTCACAAAACCTTTTTCTTCCTTAAATATGCACGCTTTTACATTCTTCTCATATAAATAATATGCGAATTGACTACTTTTTAATTTGAATAATGTTGTGGCTATAGAAAAAAGCATGGTGAAAAGGGAATGGATTTAGGAATTTTAAGTAAAATATCCTAGTATATCACATATCTATTGATATTTTATTGGTCACCTTTTATTGGTTTGTTGGTCACATTTCACTGTTTTTGGGGGGGGGCTTTTATAGTAGGTGTATTTTAGTCATAGTAGTTAATTTAACGAACAGTTCTCTGTGATTTTCTCTATCTTGATTGTTCTTAAGGATTAATCATTTGCTTCATATGTCTGATAATTGGTCATATAAATCTCTATTGCTAAATTCTTGACTTTGAAGAATGTTTGATTTTTTTTCTGTGATTATTTTCTGCTCTAAATAGTCATATAATTTTACTTTTGGAAAAGACTTAGAGACCACTCCAGCTGCTGGCCTTACAGATTAAGAAGTTTGGAGCAGTCTGTCATTGCCACTCACAGCTGGAAAGTGCTGAACTAGGCCCAGAACTCTGGTCTCCTGGATGCCATTGTGGATTCTCTGCACCATGTCCCCCTGCCCTTCTTTGTTTGTCGTCTATTTCCTACTGAATAACAATGAAGAAGTTGATGACTTCTGCAGCATGTTAGTGTTGCTTTTGCAACTTGATTTCTGTTGGCTGTATTAAAATTTAATAAGTTTGTGTACACTAATACATATGACAGTTATTCTTCAGCAATAGATATGAGTTTTTCTACTCTAAACAACCCTGTAGATCACATAATAACTGACCTTTTCCTACTAACCTTTAAATAAAGCAATCCCTTAATGTGCTTCCCATTTTGTCCTTGACCCAGAGCTCACTTCTGCTTTCTGACATCATATTTGGCAGCGGGACAGCGGTAATAACCCGAGAGGCGTGATGTTTGTCCCTTCCATGACTACCCCTATTTAACTGTTGGGAAAGTTTCCCTCATCTTCTCCCATAATTATTTTTAAATGTCTTTAGACTTGAGGCAGTAAGGTTTTGTGGAGACCACATAATGCTGATGGGAATGTACTAGAGATATCCATTCTGTATTTCCTGTGGAAAATGGAATAAAATAGAATGTTTTCAGTTTCTTAAACTTACTCCTCTGTGTGGAGAATCAAAATCATTGTATTTATGCCTAAAAAGCAAACTACTCCACTCCTGTACTGTGGTTTCTTACTGACAGTTCCTCTCCATTTGAAAATAGAAGATGTTTCATACAACGAAGACCACTACTTTCTAGCTGCTTCTTTCTCATCAACAATTTAGGACAGACTCAGGCATACACATCTTTTAATATGGTATACAGCTGCAGAATTACAAAAAAAAAATGTGTTTTTATCATAGATAGCTTTAACTCCCTTTGGACTCCTTAGGTGTCCTTTTTTCACCAGCATTCTAATAGAATCATAATACAGCATTGCAACTGGAAGAAACAGTAAGGCTAAAAACAAATCAGGTAGTATGTTGAAAGGAATGATGGACCTGCCACTAACCAGCTGGAATAGTCTTGGAGCGAATCACTTAAACTCCCTATGCCTCATTTTCTCATTGATAAAATGCATCAGCTAACAAGGTGCAGGAATTACCTGGTGATCCCTTTTCTCTGATTTCATTCAATTATAATTGGCTGTTACTGTTTCCCAGAAGTCTACTACAGGTCAGCCCCTAAGTTCTAATTCAAGCTACTGACTTTAGTTTTCCCTTTAATTTCTCAGAAGTAAAACGTTTTTTCTTTTACAGGCCTCTTCTGGTTTCTATAGATTCAAAAACAAAGATGATGTCATTCCAGCTTCTTCTTCCAAAAATTCTTTGTTTTTCTTTAGTCTTTATTTTAGGATTTGTTTTCAAGGCATTTACATCTTTTATTTCTAGCATTATAGATTATCTTACATCTTTGTTATGTCTCCAAATAATTTTCGGGACTTAAAGTCTTACCTTAGTCCTCTGACTTCCCCTTGAACATGGATTTCACAAAGCACACCCCTTTATATCCGTAGTGCCTGGATTCAAACCCAGCTCTGTCACCTCCCAGCTCTGTGACTGTTCAAGTTACGTATACTCTGTGTCAGTGTCTACCTAGAGTTGTTATGGGGATTAAGTGAGTTAGTATCTGTCAAGCTCTTATCACTGTCTGGCATATAGTAAGTGGTATTTGTGTGAGTGCCAGGCTTTATAATCTTACCACAGACTTTGTTCCCTTTCCCTACCTCACTATGCTTGGCGAACTGAGCATCTCATCTTCCCCAGACTTACACTTCGTGTCCCTAGACTTTATGTTCTTTTGGATTAAGAAGGATAACTCCATTGGCACCCACAGGCTCCACTTAAATACTTTGCAATATGTATAATTTTATGTTTAGGTTTGCACACATATTCTTTACTTGTCATCCTAAAAGGTATTTTCATAATACTTAAAGCTTTCATACATTGTTAGGAAGAAATGTTGTACTTAATTCAAGAAGATGTTTTATAAAATATTTAAGCCAGATTACAAGGGTACATAGATACAAAACTATGTATTGTTTCTTTTAAAAATAAGTGTACCTAAAGTCGTTACACTTTAATGAAGCATTCCCTAACCTCAATTAATTTTGTGATATTTTAATGAAAAAAATGTAAAAAATAGTTTGGTTGTTTCACTTCCTTGAAACTACATCATTTAGGTTCATGTTTCAAAAGAGCCAATTTTAAGCAATACTGAAGGAGACAGTCTTATTGAGAAAAACATAAATATTTAATAGAGCCATAGAATAGTGAAAGAATTTGGAAATATAAAAGTGATTGATTTCAGTAACTTCCAAACTATTTGTTAACAACAGTGGGTTTTGTTGTTGTTGTTAGTTTTTCTGGGGGGAGTTTTTGTGTTTGTTTGTTTGTTTGTTTGTTTGTTTTGAGATAGGGTCTCATTCTGTTGCCTGGGCTGGAGTTCAGTGATGTAGTCATAGCTCACAGCAGCCTCGAACTCCGGGACTCAAGTGATCCTAATGCCTCAGCCTCCCAGGTAGCTGGGACTACAGGCACCCACCACCATGCCCAGCTAATTTTTAATTTTTTTGTTAAGACAGGGTCTTACTCTGTTGCCTAGGCTGGTTTCAAAGTCCTGGCCTCAAGTGATCCTCCTACCTTGACCTCCCAAAATGTGAAGATTACAAGCGTGATTCACCATACTGTCTCTCTCTCTCTTTTTTTTTTTTTTTTTTTTTAGTGAAATATTTAAATGCAAGGTTCAAAGTATGAAACAGAGAGGCCTGGTTAACAGAAGGATGACACCTGTCTCTCCTGTGACCCAAAGACACATTGGGAAATAAATTTGGGAAATGTGTACTTAGCTAAATTTCTCATTCTACTTCTGAAGAAACTGAGGACCAGAAAGTTTAGTTTCATTACAAGATCATTCAGCTAGTTAATAGTTGAATGAGGAGTAGAAATCAGCAGTCTTAACCCCTATGTAAGCATGATTTCCTTACTTAATTTCATGTTTGCCCTATGAGACTATTTTATTACAGTTATGTATAATTATTTGGAATTTTACGTGTTTAAGAAAGACCTGAAACTTTGTGGTTAGGCTGATCTAAGTTCGAATTCTGGATCTACCTGTTCTTAGATACCTGTTCTTAGAACATCTAAGATAAGATGTTCTTATCTGTAAGAATGGAATGATACTAAGAATATATACCTCAGTGGATTTTTGTTATGCTATCACTTCAATAAATATTTATCTAATTTTAGCATTGACATGGTTGTTATTATTAATTTAGCTAAATCAGGCATTTTTTTGAATGAATCAGGAATTTTTTTGATTGAAAAATTAAAATTATTTGGATGGAAAACATCTTTGCTAACTGTTATTTAAAACTTACGTATGCTTACAGAGGGACCTCATCTCTGTGATCATTTTCATATCTCTAGCTATATAAATCCTGACATCACTATGTTTCTAGTGAATAAGTGTGTAGTATGAATATGATACTGCTATTTTTTAGCAATTAATAAAAATGTCAATTGCTAGGGCTAGATATAATTGCAGAAACAACCTAGTGTTTCACTTTGCTGTTTGAAAAAAAAAAGCCCTTTAAAATTTGGATCTTTTTTTCCTTAGCACTCGAATTGTGAACCACTAGATTTGCAAACTCTTCTACATCCAAGCACAGCCTCTCTCTTACCACAGGCTAAATAAACACCTTGCCCACCACACATTCATTTATTCCTCATTGAAATGTAACTGAGCTTATTGGACATTTCACTTACACCCCTCATCCCCTCATCCCCCAATAAAGGCAAAAACCCTGTTCCGTTAATCCCTAAAAGCCACTGTTAGTGCCCAGAATCTGTCTTTAGAATCTGGGCTGTGTTATTACACTGGCCCAATGGCTCTACTTTTACACTAGGAGGAAGAAGTTGTAGAGAGGAGTCTGAGGAGGGAAGTCAGCTGGTGGAGCTCCATGTACATGTGGGTTACCATAAGTCTGGGAATGCTGGATTTAAATGTCCAGTTAATTGTTCTTCAGTGCAAACAAATCTAATGTATGCCTTGTAGTGAATTGATTTTATTAGTCTGAATGGTGAAAATAAAGTAGGGTTACAAGTTTCGAAGCATTTTTTTACAGGATCATTAAAAAATATATTAAAGTGAGGACGTGGGTTTTAGAAAGAAGGAGAACTTAGAGACTTATGCTTAATATGTCTTATGGGAATAAGAAAGCAAATGAATTTCCATTGTAAGTTAGAATTTGTCCTGATTTAAAAATTAGGTTCAGCTTTCCTTTGCATTAGAAAACTAGGTGATTTCATGGAAATAGGGCTAAACCTCCTAAGACTCATTAGAGAAGGGGCCACATGTGCTTGAAAGGAATCTGAAATGAGAAGGGGGGACAAAGACTCGTTTTAAAATTTTAAAAGACAGGAAAGTGAGGATAACATTTTGGGGACATTTAGTAACAAGGGAACTGTGACTAACTGTGTTAGTCACAGTGCTGAGTACTTTTGTACTTGTTTTCATAATTAAGGCCCCAAAGAACCTCACAATTTGGTAATTAATTTAGCACCAGCTATATTCTAGGTATTGTAAGTTTTTGGACTATATCAGTGAATTAGAAGCAAGATGGGTACATACTTCTCTTTGTAGATGAAATAGCTAAAGCTCGGTAATGTTAAGAGCTTGTCTAAGGCCACAGATAGAAGTGTCAGAAATGGGATTTGAACCAATCTCTAGTTCTATGCTCAGGTTGTGGGACTATAGCATGAATTTCTAGACATACTCATGTTGAGGGTTTTTTCCCTTACAATAGGATAATAATGGCTCCACTGCCTGTCGTGGACTTATGGAGAGAATCAAGTGGTACTCTGGATATGATGGCGTTTTGTTTCTTCCTTTCTCCCACTGCTCTCCATCAGTACTTTGAGAGAGCATTAATACTGAGTCAGCATTTTTGAAGCCTCTTGTTACAGATTTCTCTAAGTTTGCAAAGTCATCACGTAAGAGTCAGCAGTAAAAAAAAAAAAAAAAAGCATTTACTGCTTCTGGTATATAACATTTGCGTGCTCAACCCTTGCCTTTTAGCAACTTATAATCAGATGCTGAAAACATATTCACATATAGCACTAGTTAAAAAACCTGTAGGTAGGCATTTAATAACTGTTTCTTTAGGCCTGTTTCAGTTTATGTTGATCTCAAAGAATATTTAGCATATATGTGCCATTACTGTGATTGCTTTTCAGCTTTAGGATAAAAGTCAGAGGCTGGCTGATGCTCCCCAGGGCTGCCCAGGTGGTTGGGCATGTCTGCACTACACGTCTCATGACATGGTAGCCTAGTAAATAGCGCCCTCTGGAGTAGTGTAGGACATAGCCAGAGTGGTCATTTGTGGTAGCCTTGGGCATGCACACCATTCATTCTTGTCTTTACTGCTGACTGAGCTTCTTCTCTACGCACTGTGCTGAATCGATGTAGAAAGTAAAAGTGATGAATTTCACTTAAGAGCTTTATTAGAATTTAGGTAATATATTCACTTTCCTAATTTACCTATACATGATTACCATACTAGGCACTCAGTTTGATCTTCAGTGAACAGGCAAGGCTGGTTGTTGACCTTTGTATGTAGATATAATTGCTTAACTGCTTATCTGTAGTTCCTGTTTGCAATTAATTGCTCTTGTGCAAAAGTAAGCCTCTCAATTTCCTGTTTGCATTTCTGACTGAAGTCTATGAAGTAGCTTTATTATTGTTTCATTCAGTACATATTATTGATCATCCAGCAAATAGGTATAAAGGGGAAGATAGAATTATAAAGAATTATAGTTCTTATATCATTGCTTTACAAGGCTAAGATGGTGGATTTAGCACATGTATCATCATATGTGTAAGCAGATGTATCTGATACAAAAGACTGGTGTATATTTCTGATATAATAAGAAGTCTTACTTGCTAGACATGTAGTTAGTATAGCATAGCTCCTAAAAACTAATTTCTAAGAAGAAGTGTATATGGTCTTAATTAGATACTATTCAGTTCAGTACCTGAACCTTTTTACCATCAGCCAATTTTTAGTCTTCCTCTCATTGAATCTCCTGAGAAGTTGACACTCCTTCTTCCTTTCAATACTTTCTTTCCTTGGTTTTCAGGATACCATGCTCACCTGCTTTTTCCTTAGTTCATGGTCCTTTTTACTTAGTCTCCTTGGAGAGTCTTCCCCCTCTTTAGAGTGTCCCAAATTTTAGCCCTTAGACTTCCCTCCTTTATCTACATTCACTACCTTTGTATATCTTCCCTATTGTCTTGTTTTCAAAATTGTCTTTTGTGAGATGATTCCTAAATATTCTCATCTTTACCCAGTCCTTTCCTCTAAGTCCAGTCTCATGTTTCTAGTTATCTGCTTTTCTCCATTTGCCTGTGTAAGACACATCTCAAATATAAACATTTCCAAAGCCACACTTCCTACCTTTCTTCATAAATCTGTTCTTCCTACTTTGTCTTCCATCTTATTACACACAACTATATTCTTGACATCTCCTTTCGATTTTTTTCTACGTCCTGTACACAGTCTGTCTGAAAGTTCTTTTAGCTCTGTCTTTATGCCTGAAATTTGATCACTTCTCCCTTCCCCGTCTGCACTAGCCTTTCTGCTACCTTGGCTGGATTATTGCAGTGGCCTCTATCTAAAGTGTTCTCTAGCTTCCTTCTGCCCCCATTCTCAACCCAGTGGTCAGTGTGATCCTGGTAAAACAGAGGTAGCATCATACAGCTCTTCTGCTCACATCCCTCTAGGAGCTTCCTTTCCCACTAGAGAGGTCAAGAGGATAAGTGCTTGACCTCACCTCCAAGGCCTTTCAGATTCTGATCCTTTGCCTCTTCTGCCTTTATGTCTTTGTGATTTCAACTCCTACTCCTGCCACCCTTGTTCATTCACCTCAGCCCCTCTGGCTTCCCCTCTCTTCCTCACACATGTTCTGTACTTGGTGTCCTTTCCAGCCAGCCAGCTTTTCACCCACGTAATTATACGGGCCCTGACCTCCTTCATGTCTGTGTTTAGAAGGCCTCTAAGGGAGGCCTTCTCTGACCACTCTATATGATGTCATAGCTCTGTCCCCCAACCCTCACCACTTCTCAGGTGCTTGTTATCAGGCACCCCTAGTTTATAATCTCCATTGCACTTATTCATTGATACACTTTGTAGCTCAGTTTTATTTATTTATTTATTTATTTATTTATTTATTTATTTATTTATTTATT